>NW_026727704.1:0-58115 GCF_029784015.1 Lycium ferocissimum
AGAGGAAAAAGTGTGTAGGACTATGTCTGAATGGTAAGCGTCTGGTATTCTGAGTAATGTATTTACCGGTTATTTCTGTCTGTTTCAGTTATGGTTCTGTTTCTGCATCGCATGCCTTACATACTCAGTACATTTTCCGTCGATTTTTGTCTTCGGGGGCTGCGTTTCATGCCGCGCAGGTACTCCCAGATGAGCTGAAGTTATTACAGAAGATGTTCCAGCGGAGATGGCAAGCTCTACTTTCCCAGAGCACTGCCAAGTCAGAGTTTGTCTGTTATGATTTCTGGATCTGTGTTAGAGACTTTGCGAACGTCGTGGGTATGATATGTCGATGCAATAAATGAGCGGCTCCATCTGGCCAGACATGTTGAATTGTGTTATGTAGTATATTTTGTATAATTACAGATTTTGGTCAAACTCATAAGCTTCATTATGTATTTCATGATTTTTCAGTTTGGACATTTGGAAAAAAAAAAAAAAAAATTCATGTGCATAATAGGAGTCTGTGGGTTCGATCGGCAACGGATGTGGGGTCGGGTGCCCATCACACCCTACCGGAAATTGGGGTGTGACAGTCCTGCTCTGCATTTCTTATTCATACTAATTCTCGCTCATCCTATTTTGTCATATTTCTTTCCCTTCCCTGTTCTTATCACTTACAAGTTGCAACAGCATTAGCGAACACCTTTATAGCCAGCATCTCGGTCCTTAACCCAGCTTAGCATTGCTATCCGTCCTACTATTTCTTAAGTTGTACCATACCGTCTTCTTATCATACTCTTTTCCTCATACGCGTCCACTTCCTAACGTCATGTCATTCAAAGTCTTTGTAAAACTTCTCGCTCTACTTAAAATACCATCCTGACTTTTGTCCACTTGTTTTACGGTTTTCCGATCTTACTAACTTGTTTCAGTAACGGGTCTCATTGGTAGCTCAGGCATCCATATCAAACACATTACCGTGTCGATTGTTTCCAGCTCATCCTTACATTTCCTCTCACCCGCTTCCCCCCTTTAGGGGTGTACTTATATCATTATCCATTTATACTTTACCTCGCGCCCTTACTTCCGATCTCAATTAGACAATACCTCCTACTTCAACAACAAGTATCCAAGGTTCTCTCGGAATATCATCTTTACCCCAACATATATCGGGTGCTTCCTTTGGTATCCCCTCGTTATTTCCCCCATTTGTGCTATCTCTTCTTCGTACACGAGAAATCTTATGCCTTCTCTGTATAATTCAGGGTACATTACTCCTACATAATCCTTCTCTCATTTCCAAAACGTATTCTATTCACCCACGTTTATCCATAACACGCCAGTCATTTGCTGACATTTATTCTATCTTGTTCCTCATCTTCCTATAACTTGGCCTTCCGCCGTCCCGACACTTATGACACTCATTTTTTTCCTCGTTTCTCAACTTTCTATAACTTGGCTTTTCATCGTTCCATAATTTATGGCACTCGTGTCCTCCGTCACACGTCATAACCTATTACTACACGGACGTCCCGCTTCTTTTGTGTCCTTATCCCGTTAGCTCCCTTTTTCTCTTTGTCGGTACGATCCGCCCGTCCTAGGCGATTCCTTAAGGTTTTTACGCACACTTCGCAGACTCTAATCTTCCTTAAATTACTCCTCCTCCTCGTTGAGTTCTTACATCAAAATTTGTAAAATTTTCAAAAACTTCCCGTGGGGTCACCCATCCCGAAATTGCTCTCACTTTGCACGCTTAACTTTGGAACTTTGATAAAATATGACGCTTTAACGCCTTCCCGACTGCGTCTACCTCACCGCATGACCTTCGACACATAATATTGAGTAAGTCAGAATCTTAACATATTCCTCAAAACGCCCTCACGACACATCCCGGCAGCTGTCTTATTAATACATTTCTATCCGTCACTATTCTTCTCTTCTCTCTTTTTTTTTTCATACCCCAGTCTATTCGTATCACTACTTCCTGTGACTATAATCTCATCATATTTTCCTCCTACTTGTCGACCCAGTCGATGCCTTAATACATATCACTCTATCCAAACCTACCAGTCCTTTCTAGATCATCCTTTGGTATCACAAATCCGTTCCAAATTCCTTGTTACCATATCTTCATCGACCTCCTATTTGCTATTATCACAAATTTCACAGTTTACTTATTCTTAAAGGGCAGCCATACTTCACGACTCAGTCGACTTCCATCAAAACATATTCCAAACTTACATCTCATTCTCGTATTATTTCTAGAAAAATTTTGGCAGAGTTTCCTCTGTATTTCTCACTATCCCAAAACCTGCACGCAGGAAATACCAACAGTGCCTCACAGGGCCATCATATACGTCATATCATATCGTATCGTATCATAGCCGCACAGGGCTCTCAACATTCATAAAAGTCCGAAAATAATGAATTTACCTCACATGCTCAACATGACTGTACGTGTTACATTTTCTTGCTTACTTTCCCTTTCAAATTTTCAACTTTGCATTTCAATCATATGCCAATACCTTACTTGACGTATAATTTTCGTACCTTTGCTTACCTGTGTGCTTTGTAACTTCCAATATCATCAATCGCTTTCTTCGGTCGACATCATTCTTCCGCAGTAATCAAAGGTTAGTATACGGAATCTCATTTCCTATGACTTGGCTCTATGGCACGATCTAAGAGGTGAAAGAGGAGTAACCACCCTAGATGCCCCGTAGCCTCCTGTTTATAAATGTGGCCGGCTTCACACCATAAACAGGACCCTACTGGACACGACTTTGCAGACAACCCCTAGGACGAACTGCTCTGATACCAATTTGTCACACCCTTAATCCGATAGGGTGTGATGGGCACCCGACTCTTATCTAGAGCCGAGCGAACCTACTGACTCTCGTAATACTCATAATCATCTTTGGGCCTTAACCGTAATATAATTACATAAAGAAAGATTTTTCGGAAACCAAACGTGCTTTGCATATTTTCTTCAAATCAAATAAAATCTGTAACATTTGAACTTATAACACAATGCATAATAATACATCGGCTTACATAGCCGCTTATATAACCGACATCTTATACCCACGACACTGTCTGCAAAGTCTCTAACACGGAACATGAAACCATAGCATAATATTCTGACTCGGCCGCACTCCGGAGAAAATGGAGCCTGCCAATCCGGCTGGAACATCTTCTGCTAATGTCTTTAGCTCACCTGGCTGTACCTGCGCGGCATGAAACGCAGCCCCCGAAGAAAGGGGGTCAGTACGGAATATGTACTGAGTATGTAAAGCATGAAATGTAGTAAGCGGGATCATACCGAAATAAAGAGTACAGACAATCATAGGACTTGCTTTTGAAAACATATATCATGCATATCAATGTTATAGAATCATCGTAAAAACGTTTCTTTCTTCCAAATTCATACACTACATCCACAATCCACACATTGGCAACATTACTTTCACAAATTCAAGCAACTGTGTTAAAATCACATTATGTTCCAAATCAGCCCACAGAATTTACGACTTCCATTAGAACCATCAAACCTTCATTTTCATTACATAATCCACAACAAACAACAACCAAAACACTAAATAAAATTTGTTCGTCATACTTACACCAACCACATGTACACGGCCACCATTCAACACACACCTAATTTCATGAGCTTCATTCCTTTCCACATATCACAACATGCATAAACACCCATAAAACATGTAAGGAAGATTGAACCTTACCTTTTTTTCCTTCAACTTGTCTTCTCGGCTAGCTTGATGAACTACAACAACGAATAGTTTTCTTTTCCAACAACCATTCCACGTCGACGAGGATCTTTCAATTAGTAGTAAGGCATGAAGAAAATAATTTTTCTTAACCAAGTTTGAGGGACCTATTCGGCCAGCCCTCTCTTGGCCGAATGTCCCCCTATGTTTCTTTCTCTCACTCTTCTTGAATTTTCTTGAGTAAGAATGATATCTTGTGTCTTATAATTCACCCCTTATATATATATATATATATATATAAACATGGCACATGGCCATGCACATGGCCGGCCCCTTCTCTTTTTTTTTTTTGTTTTTTCTTTCTCCAATTTTCTTCACTTTTCTAGAAATTTCTTGCATTGCAAAAGATGACTAAGTCTTGCATGATCCTAAATTATGCACATGTATATATTTAGCCTCCACCAACACAAGATGCACATTTGTGTCATTCCATGGCATGGAAATATTGGCCAAAATATAGGTGGGGCCCACGGCCACCTAGGCCTTTTGGCCATTTCATGAAAATTCTTTTCCAACTTTTAGCCTCCAATTTCTCCTTATCCCAAATTTACCCTTAATGCTCCATTCCAATAAAAAGGATGAATACGCAACTTACACATTAGAAAAAAAATTATAACCTTGTCCTTAACTTCCCGCCATTAACTCGGAATATTTAAATGTACAAAATGCGAGGTATAACATCCTTCCCCCCTTTAGAACATTCGTCCTCGAATGTTCAACTAGTCTTGTAATGTCTTCTAAGGATCTTGGGGGTTTCCTTTATCACCTCGGCATGCAATTCTCATTCACCGATTATATTCCTTCCTCATTCTTGCTCACTCCCTTTATTGCCTACAATGCACCTCTTCTACTTCTCAGCCTTCGTGTATTTGACTAGAATTTAGCTAGTGTCTCACTTCTATTCAAATCCTTATCTCTATTATTGTAGTCTTGATTATCCTTTCGTCAGTCCTTATTCCTTGTTAGCTTTCCGATACAAACTTTGTATTTTTATAGTTGAGTATGGCTTCGCACTGACGATCCACATGATTTCATAGCATATGCTCTCATATTTAAATTACTTAGTGGTCCGTAAACTTTCTTCTAACATCCGGTGGATTCTTTCATTTTCCTTCATGAGAGAAGCATTCTCTCTTCCCTCCAAATTTGTTTTTCGAATCACCAATTGCTATTCTTGTGCAACTTGTATAAGGTACATTCGATCTTAGACATGGTTCTTTCGTCCTGATCTGCATTTCTTATTCATACTAATTCTCGCTCATCCTATTTTGTCATATTTCTTTCCCTTCCCTGTTCTTATCACTTACAAGTTGCAACAAGATTAGCGAACACCTTTATAGCCGCATCTCGGTCCTTAACTTGACTTAGCATTGCTATCCGTCCTACTATTTCTTAAGTTGTACCATACCGTCTTCTTATCATACTCTCTTTTCCTCATACGCGTCCACTTCCTAACGTCATGTCATTCAAAGTCTTTGTAAAACTTCTCGCTCTACTTAAAATACCATCCTGACTTTTGTCCACTTGTTTCTGGTTTTCCGATCTTACTAACTTGTTTCGCAACATGTCTCATTGGTAGCTCGTGTATCCATATCAAACACATTACCGTGTCGATTGTTTCCTCATCCTTACATTTCCTCTCACCCGCTTCCCCCCTTTAGGGGTGTGCTTATATCATTATCCATTTATACTTTACCTCGCGCCCTTACTTCCGATCTCAATTAGGCAATACCTCCTACTTCAACAACAAGTATCCAAGGTTCTCTCAGAATATCATCTTTACCCCAACATATATCGGGTGCTTCCTTTGGTATCCCCTCATTATTTCCCCCATTTGTGCCTATCTCTTCTTCTGTACACGAGAAATCTTATGCCTTCTCTGTATAATTCAGGGTACATTACTCCTACATAATCCTTCTCTCATTTCCAAAACGTATTCTATTCACCCACGTTTGTCCATAACACGCCGCTCATTTGCGACATTTATTCTATCTTGTTCCTCATCTTCCTATAACTTGGCCTTCCGCCGTCCCGACACTTATGACACTCATTTTTTTCCTCGTTTCTCAACTTTCTATAACTTGGCTTTTCATCGTTCCATAATTTATGGCACTCGTGTCCTCCGTCACACGTCATAACCTATTACTACACGGACGTCCCGCTTTATTTTTTGTGTCCTTATCCCGTTAGCTCCCTTTTTTCTTTGCCGGTCTGATCCGCCCCGTCCTAGGCGATTCCTTAAGGTTTCTACACACTTCGCAAACTCTAATCTTCCTTAAATTACTCCTCCTCCTCGTTGGTTTCTTACGTCAAAATTTGTAAAATTTTCAAAAACTTCCCAGGGGGTCACCCATCCTGAAATTGCTCTCACCCCAGCACGCTTAACTTTGGAACTTTGATAAAATATGACGGTTTAACGCCTTCCCGACTGCGTCTACCTCACCGCATGACCTTCGACACATAATATTGAGTAAGTCGGAATCTTAACATATTCCCCAAAACGCCCTCACGACACATCCCGGTAGCTGTCTTATTAATACATTTCTATCTGTCACTATTCTTATCTTCTCTCTCTTTTTTTTTTCATACCCCAGTCTATTCGTATCACTACTTCCTGTGACTATAATCTCATCATATTTTCCTCCTACTTGTCGACCCGGCCGATGCCTTAATACATATCACTCTATCCAAACCTACCAATTCCTTTCTAGATCATCCTTTGGTATCACAAATCCGTTCCAAATTCCTTGTTACCATATCTTCATCGACCTCCTATTTGCTATTATCACAAATTTCACAGTTAACTTATTCTTAAAGGGAAGCCATACTTCACGGCCCAGTCGACTTCCATCAAAACATATTCCAAACTTACATCTCATTCTCGTATTGTCTCTAGAAAAATTTTGGCAGAGTTTCCTCTGTATTTCTCACTATCCCAAAACCTGCACGCAGGAAATACCAACTGTGCCTCACAGGGCCATCATATACGTCATATCACTTCGTATCGTATCATAGCTGTTATACCCCGTACTTTGTACGTTGGAATATTCTAAGTTGGTTGCGACAAGTTATGGACAAGACTTTTAATTTTCGATTTTGTTGATTTTTTTGTTTTAATGCACAGGTTGCATATTCATCTTTTCATTGGTATGGAGTGTTAAGGGTAAATTTGGAATAAGGAAAATTTGGGGTTAAAAGTGAATTATGGAAAGTTGAGCATTTCATGAAAATTAAAGGCTAGAAGTGAAATTTTGGAAACTAAATATTTCATGAAAATGGCCATATGTGGCCATGTGTGTGGTGTGGGCCATAGCCCACATGTGTTAATTATATAAGTGGCAAAAGATGACTAATTAAGTCATCTTCATCATTTAGCACCCTAGAAAATTCAAGAAGCATGTTGTTGCTTCATAATTTAAACTCACGTTGACAGCATTATATTTCGTATTTTTGTACGTCGGATTATTCGCAAGCCGAGGTGGGGTCCACACACTGAGAGTTTTTTGGGACATGCGACAATTTATATGAATCATATATGTGAAGTTAAACATAACTCAAGAAGGACCCTTGAGCCAAATCAAAGTGGAAGTCCTCCAAACAAATATTTTTAAGTAATGTTTTCGGGTGATCCGACTTCGAGGGCAAAAACATTATTATAAGTTTGGAATTTGGAAAAACACCAAAGATAGAAGTTGTAGATAATTGAATTATCTTTCCAACCATAGGTCGTGGGCCCACAGGTGACATCGGGATAAGGAGATATGGATGTTTTAAGGCGAAAAGGTCAGTGGGCTAGGCCCAAACCTGGCCCAATCGGGTTGGCCCATGACCCATGCCTATTTAAGTCTAATTTCAGCCCTTTCCTCTCATTTTTCAGACCAAGAATACCCAGAAAATTCGGAAAGAGAGAGAGAAGAACCTTGGAGAGAAGAAAAACCAATTTTGACCAAAATCTGAGCCCCGAATTCCGAAGCCCATGAAGAGAAAAGTGTTGTACGCTGCGTTGTCTTCAATTTGAGCTAAAAATCAACCAAGGAGAAGAGTGATAACGTGGGGGCTGCATGCTTAAGGTATGAATACGGCTCCTTTTCATTGTTAACGAGTGTATTTAGAATTTTAACGGATTAAAACGGAGGGGATAGTGTGTAGAAATGGATGAAATTCATGAAATTTTGTATGTTGATGTTGAGCCGTGAGTATGGGCTGTTTTGTGACAAGGAATGAACCAAATTTATTTAGTATGTTTGGATTGTTGTGTTGTGGATTCTATGGTGCTAATGAAAGTTTAATGGTTCAAAGTGAAGTTATAGTTGTTTGCGGCTTGTTATGGAATTTTATATAGTTTATTGAATTTATGGAAGTAATGGATTATTAATGTAGTTCATGAATTCGGAAGGAAGAAAATGTGTTGTGTTGTTTCCTTGAACTTGGAGGTTTCGGGTTTCATTATGTAGTGGATGGAATGTTGTTGAATTGTGTCGAAAGGGTTATTAATGTTAGAATACGTTTTGAATCGATTATTGATGTTACTTATATGGTTGTTGGTATTGTTGTTGAAAATATTGGCCGAGTTGAATTCTCGGGGTTGTTGAACTTATAGGGGAAATGCTGCCCAAATTTACGTAAATAAAGTGATGGCTTGGGATTGGATTCTTAAGTGCTTATGGCTAATGTTTGGTACTTAATGACCTTATTGTAGATCTTGGAAGGTTTGAGACTTAAATTTGGATTAGCGTAGGAAGCGATCGAGGTATGTAGAGCTTACCTTTCTTTCTTTTGGCATGTCTTAGATATGGCTAAGGTATGATATGTTATGAGCCTTGGGGGTAACTCTATTATGAAATTCTGAACATGTTTATGATTCACACTCGTTTCTTGATGTTCGCATTTTGATACGGTCCTATTATGGTCCTTATATCTTCCGTATGATTGGATTTTAAAAGTTGCAAAAAAAAAGAGAGATTTATTTTTAAAAGAGTTTTGTAACTACGAACGTCCGTAACTTTCACAGACAGAACCGGATGGCTTTGATATGCCCGTAAATGATTCTATGACGTATAATGACTATGATTTCCATAGGCGGGCCCGGATTGGGTTGACGCTCGTCCGTGGGTCCCGCGACTTTTCTTTGTATAGTGCTAACGACTTTTTGAAAAGAACTTAATACGACTATCCTTCCGACCCCCGAGTATGATTACTTATTTATCTGTTGAGTCTGAAATAAGGATTTTTATGTATGTGATTTTGATACGTAACTACGGTTTCTGAAGTTCGGTTTGATATGTTCCCGAGTGACGTTCGGAAGAAAATCTGATTTGACAACTGTATTTGGCTACTTATGATTCTGCTTGTGCATTCTGTTGTTACATTTTTCGCCGAGTCCCGGGCCGGTATGTATCGTGCGCACTGTGTGATATTGACCGCTGGATTCTTGACCGCGGTATGTGTGATGTTGCCGCTGGATTCTTGACCGCGGTATGTGCGATGTTGCCGCTGGATTCTTGACCGCGGTATGTGTGATGTTGCCGCTGGATTCTTGACCGCGGTATATGTGATATTGCCGCTGGGTATTTGGCCGCGGTATGTGTATGTGTGATATTGCCGCTGGGTATTTGGCCGCGGTATGTGTATATGTGATATTGCCGCTGGGTATTTGATCGCGGTATGTGTATATGTGATATTGCCGCTGGGTATTTGGCCGCGGTATGTGTATATGTGATATTACCGCTGGGTATTTGGCCGCGGTATGTGTATATGTGTGATATTGACCGCTGGGTACCTGACCGCGGTATGTGTATATGTGATTTTGACAGCCGGGTTATGATCAGTCGGTTAATGTCGACCATATGATTTGTTCTATTTTTATATACATGGGACAGAAACGTTTTACAAAAGAAAGCTAAGCATTTTGGCATTCGGATTATCACATTTGTCTTCTGTACCGCCTATGTATGATTTGTACTTGTGCAAGCCCTTGGTATTCTGGATTTTTTTTTATGCTCATTTTACGCACTCCGTACTTTGGTTATGACCTCGTTTTCTGTATGCCATGCTTTACATGCTCAGTACATATTCCGTACTGACCCCCTTTTTTCGGGGGCTGCGTTTCATGCCGCGCAGGTACCCACATGTCACACCCCGACCTTACTAGGGTGTGATGGGCACCCGACCCCACATCCGGAGCCGAGCGAACCCACAGACTTTTATTACGCACATAATTTTTTTTTTTCCTAATAAAGATAAAATACAAAATACAACTTTCAGAAATAACTATTTTCGTTGCTTTCAAATTACATAAACTCTGTAGTCAAACAGAACCAACACATATAACGTATCGGCGGATGGGGCCGCTTACAAACTGACAACCAACACCCACGACGCTGTCTGCAAAGTCTCTAACACAATCCGTAAAGCAATAGACAAACTCTGACTCGGCAGCACCCGGGAAAATGGAGCTTGCCATCTTCCGCCGGAACGTCTTCTATAATAACTTCATCCGGGAGTACCGCGCGTGGCATGAAACGCGACTCCCGAAACGGGGGGTCGCACGGAATATGTACTGAGTATGTAAGGCATGCAACACAAAGTAACAAAACTATAACTGAACAGACCGAACTATCAGGTACATACACTACTCAGAATACCAGACGCTTACCTTTCAGACACAGTCTATACACCGTCTCTATACGCTTTAAAAGGTACGGAAAGTAAGTAGGTCAACCGAGTACCAAAATGCTTGTTTTACAATCACGGTACGCATGTCCGAAGAGGTGCGTAAAATACGAGTGCACCGGAGATATCACACGTCGACGGAGTGCGGAACGTACGTATTATTCGTATAAGATTATGTATCGGACGAAATACCGAACGTACGTAATGCTAAGATGATATCATATACCGGACGAAATACGTAACGTACGTAATATTCGAGATGAGGTCATATATGGACGCATTTAATACCGAGCGTATAATTCCGAACGCTTACTTTCCGTATTACGTATTAGATTATGAATATCGAATCATATAGTAATTTACACGATACGTAACCCGGTCCCTTTACGAAGGGACGCGCGACGTACATATGCCAAAGTAACATATCTTATATGCGTGTAACGTGTCCCGCCCTCCCGTGAGGGGACTCGGCATAACTCATCAATGCATGTCAAAATCATAGTTCACATATGCACATAACGTGTCCCGGCCCTCTGATAAGGGACTCGGTGAATAGGATCATGTATAACAGAATCATATGTCATATATGCAAATAACGTGTCCCGGCCCTTTGTTAAGGGACTCGGTAATATGAAATCATGCATGTCAGAATCATGTACCAAATATACATAACGTGTCCCGGTCCTCTACTGCGGGTCTCGGTGAATAATCATCATATGCCATCCGGCCGCCATCCCCGTACCATCAAATCATAATATCATATACGGATAACGTGTCCCGGCCCGCAAGTACGAGGGACTCGGTGAATAATGCAAAGAAGAGCACGATAATGAACCCGGCCCGGACTCGGTGAATGAATCATACGTAGGCAGTACGCACGAGAACATAACATGCCCCGGCCCCGGACGCGGTGAAAGATACATTGAGTCATGCACGAGCAGAGTCGTGAGAAACCATATGCATATAAATCCAGACTCGATGAATACGTACACTTACCGACATTCAAAAGCTCAGAAACGAATTTCGGGTTCTTCCGAGTTAGTATCGGAAAGTTATGAGCGTTTGGAACACAGAAACCTCTTCGGACTGTTTAAGCGATCCGAGATCGTACATGAAGAACATTAACGCTTATAGAGCATACTCATATTAAAATACTCGGATCGTACGACTCATATCCAAATACACATAGCAGAATACTTATATCGTACGCTCGCACGGAGTACTCATATCGGAGTTATCATATCGAATGCTTATACCAAAATACTTAGATCGGAATACCGATGTCGAACATATACATCAGAATATTTATTTTGAATACTTATATCAGAATACTTAAATCAGAGTATTTACATCGGAATGCTTATACCAAAATATTCAAATCAGATCGTCCGTACCGAAGCATTTATATCAGAATGGTCGAACCGGAATGCTCATATCTGAGTTACCAGATACTTATATCAAATTCGGAACAATAGTCAAAAGTTTCCTTAATTATCTTACGGAAATAAGGCAAATAGAACAGTACAATTAGGTCTCGGGGATTGTGGGCCTACCTCGGGTCAAATGAGGTGGCGTACACAATTTACGTATTTTACACTTCATAATATCATTCATGATAGTTTTAAGGTAGTCGGGTCCCATTTGTTCAAGTTCTAGGTATTTAGACAACTTTTCCAACCCTTAGCAACATAATTGGTTCAATTCCACTGAAAGAAAAAGGGGCAATTTCGGACGTGGATTCCGGAGAGTAGAGTTGTCCCCGAGGTCCAAATTCAAGCCTAGTATATCTAGGACATGCCAAGAGAAAGAAAGGGTAAGCCTTACATACCTTTTCCGCCGCTTACGCTATTCCAAATTCAACTTCCAAATCCTCCAAAAATCTACAAATGGTCACATTTGCCAAACATTAATTAAAGTCTTTAAGAATTCAAATCTTGAATTAGCATTTGTCTACAGAAATTTCGGCAGCATTTCCCCTGTAAATGCGCCGTCCCCGAGAATTTAACTCGGCCAATTCAACAACAACAAACCCGAGAATGAAACTCGGCCACATTATCAATAACAACACCATTCACACCAATGCAAGAGCTATGTTACCAATATACTAACTTTCACAATAGTTCACAATCGGTTTCAACTCCAACTCGAATCATCCAACACCTTCATTTTCATCACATAAACCATCACAACAACACACATATTAACAACATTGTTTTCACAATTAAAGAAACGACGCCAAGATCACATTGGCTTCAAATCATAACCCGTAATCATTCCAACATCAATTTAAATCATCAAATTCTCATTTTTGTCGTAGAATACATATCGACAACAATCAAATTACCACGTAGAAACTTATTCATTTTTCTTACACAATATACCACGGCCAACACTAACACACTAAGCTTATAGTTTCCATACATTTTCCATCATGGAATTCACAACACAACAACAATCAAACTACTACATGAATTCAATCCAATTGTTTCACACCTATACCCCATTCGGCCACCTTCCACATTTCCAACGTCAAGCAAATTCATTAAACTTTCATTTCCAATATAGAGTTCACAACAACCTCAACTAGAATACTACATAAAATTAACTCATCTTTATCACACAACACACACATGCACAGGCACACATGCATATGTATGCACCATCATGCAAACTTCCATATTCTCATGAGTTTTATCCTTTTCTACACACTACAACATATATGAACCCTTCATAACATATAAAAAGGGATTGAATCTTACCTTTCTTCTCCAACTTCTTCACTTAGCTAAGGTTGGAATTTGCACCAAAGAGTGATTCTCTTGCTTCAACAATTACACCATGTTGAAGAGCATCCTTGAATTAGTAGAAATACATGAAGAAGCAATTTTTTGAACAAGATTTCAAAGGTTCTTCTTTTCCTTCAATGGCCGAATAGGCCTTTATTTTTTCCTTCTTCTTCCTTTTGTTCTTTCTCTCAAGTTTCTTGAATTTTCCAAATGAACATATGATGATTTTCTTTCATCCTTGTGCCATATATATATATATATTTTAAAAGGTCATGTGCATAGCACATGCCTATCTTGTTTTTTTTTTCTTTTTTTTTTTTTCTAGAAATTTCCTCAATTTATGGCAAAGATGACTTATTTGTCATCCTTTTTCTTCACATGGCCAATATGGCCTTTTTGGAACTTTCATGAACTTATGTGAAATTCTCATTTTGCCCTCGACTTTCCTCAATATTACCATTTCGCCCCTGGCCTTCCACATTATTTCCATTGGCCATTTTGCAAATTTCTCTTTTTACCCTTGGCCTTTCCCAATATTTCCATACTACCGATGTTCATAAATTATATTCCTAACAACTCGGACGCTAAAATAACTCTTGAAAATGATCTTGTTCTTAACTTGCCACGACTTTCTCAAATTATCCAAATGTATGAAATACGGGCATAACACCACAGATGTAAGTCGATGTTAGCAGAAGATATTCCACCGGATTGGCGAGCTCCATTTCTCCGAGTTCATCGAGTCGAATGCTTTTGGCATGGTATCCGGAGTTTGTTAGAGACTTTGCATAATGCCCGTGTCGTGTGTATGATATGTCAGTTTTTATAAGCGGCTCGTGCCGATGTATTGTTATGCATAAATATGTTACGAACTTCATATGTTTACAGATTTCATACGATGCTAGTTTATTTGATTTGACGAAGATGAAAAGGCATGTTCGTTTTCGGAAAAGAAAATTTTCATTATGTACTTATGATATGATTTGAGGGCCCAGCATGTTTATGAGTATTGTGAGAGTCAGCGGGTTCGCTCGGCCCTAGGTAAGGGTCGGGTGCCCATCACGCCCTATGGAAAGTTAGTGTCACGACCCAACCCCGTAGGCCGTGACTAGTGTCCGAATTGGACACTCATATGCCCCTGACACTCAGAATTGACATACTAACTTGCATAAATATAAACAATCGCATATGATCCCAGATCAGCGCATAATGGCCAACAGATTATCACAAAATAGTCAACATATGTCAGAAAAGCCGGCTAGGCCATCGTAATGTACATATCATATCAGAATAGCCGACAAGGCTGCCACGGCGGGTAAGATCGCCCAAACATATATCACACATATACATAACTGTACAGACATAGCTATACCCACAGACATGTCCACACCCTGGGCGCAGCAACAAAATCATATAACGGGACAGGCCCCGTCGTACTCCCCGAATAAATATATACATATGCACGAAAAAAGTATATATACCAAAATATCACCCCGGACGGCGGAGCAATCCCGCAAAGCAATAGGTGTCCAAGCGGTGGATCACAAGCCGAGCGTCCGTACCGCGGGCATGAACGCAGCCCCCTACTTGTGGGGGTCGTACGGGAATGTGTACCGAGTATGTAAGTGCGAAAATACGGGAACCACGATACGTAATACGTAAAACAGATATGATATGCAAAATGTCAAATATGTAATTAAAATATAAATCATGCATAGGCTCTTAGAACGATGGTCGCCCGCCCGTCGATGGCGCCATACCAATGCATCACACCGTAAAGTTTCATATCTCCGTAACCCGACCGTCACACCCCGACCTTACTAGGGTGTGATGGGCACCCGACTCTCCTCAGAGTCGAGCGAACCCTTAAACGTTCGCGTTATTAAAACCTGTCATTTCAAAAAAAAATTAAAATATAAAACCTTTCAACATAGAGATCACTGTTTTTACCCAAGTTATGAAAACCTTCAAATAATCACATAAATTTTTGCCAATCGACAACATCCGAAAGTACACACTCTTTTAACATCTATAACCGATTCGCGTTCCTCGACACCCAATCCGCGGGACACCGCCGCAAAGTCTCTAGGATATACGCATACTCCGACATAAGTACTCGACTCCGGCAACACTCCGAATCGAGATGGAGCTCGCCAATGCCCCACCGGAACAGCTCCTAGCAAAGTCTTTTACTCTTTCGGGTGTACCGCGTGGCATGAAACGCAGCCCCGAAGAAAGGGGGTCGCCCACGAAGAATGTACCGAATATGTAAAGCATTACCGTAGCGTATATCGAAAAGTACAACAAAGCAAGTTTAGGTTACCCGACATGAATTAAATATTTAAATAAAATAGTCCCTTCGGACGGCCGCTTCCGCTTAATAATAATAACAATAATAGTAATAACAATAGTAATAACAATGATAATAATACTAGTAATCCCCTTCGGGTGTGCCTTCGGTTCCGACATACGTCTATCCCGGCCCCTTCGGACATGCCGGTCCCGAATAAAATGATGGCCCCTTCGGGCATGCCGGTCCAACATACGTCTATCCCGGCCCCTTCGGACATGCCGTCCCGACATAATAATCCTAGCCCCTTCGGGCATGCCACTCGCACATACGGCTATCCGGCCCAATCGCCGGGCATGCCACTCGTGACATAATACTAATCCTAGTTCCTTCGGGCATAATAATAATAGTAATAATAATAATAATAAAATCACACCCCTTCGGAGTGGTTTTGGAAAATCTGAATAATAAGATATCGCACTCCCTTCGGAGTGGTTTTGAAAAGTTTTATAAAATATCACACTCCCTTCGGAGTGGTTTTGAAAAGTTTAAATAATAAAATCTCACACCCCCAGCGGAGTGGTTTTAGAAAAATCAATTTTGTGTTTTCTTGTACAAAACTAATTCTTTAAAAAAAATCATCAGTGAACCACAAACGCGTTTCCGAAGCCATTTTTTTTTTTTGGAAAACCGAAGTAATAATTATATTAGGAACATTATCACACCACCACGTACATTGTAGAACATAATGAGGTAGCTAACAACTGGTCCTTGGTAATCGTGTCCTACTCATGCAAGTTCTAGATGTTTAGGGAGTTCTTCCATCATTTCACACAATTCCTAATTCAATTCTACTGAATGAATAGTAGTTAATTTCAATCCTGAATTTCTAAGAAGGAAATTGTCCCCGAGGCACATATTCAAGCCTACCACATCTAAGACATGCCAAAGAAAGAAAGTGAAGCCTTACATACTTTCGGACGTCTTATGCTCGTTCAATCTCGAATCCCGTTTCGCCAATAATTTGCAAATGGTCATGCTCACCAATTGTCAATAGTAGAGTTTTTGCTTTCAAATCTTCCATTCTTCACTTGTCTACACAAATTTGGGCAGCATCTCCTCTGTAAATGCGCCATCCCCGAGATTTAACTCGGCTCCAAATATCAACAACCAACCCAACAACAATACCAATAACATCAACGATCGAATTGGAACGCATTCTAACATAAACTGCCTTCTTCTCTACATAACATATCAACTTCTATTCCAACTTCACATTTTCAATTCAATACTAACATTCTCATATTCATCCACTAATCAAGATCACTTCAATACACCGGAAACATTTCATATCATTTTACAAAATATTCACCAAATATACAAAAATATACAAGTTTTCCACCAAAACCATAATTCATCCGAAACTTCTAATCTTCAACATACATGTTCATAACATGTTTCCATCTTCCAATTCCATCAACAATCATCATAATTTGTATCTTAACAATTCATTTCCAAAATTATACAAATTTCCCATAACTTCACTAATTTTCCTACAACACTTTACAACAAATTCTCAAGCCAACAAGAATCATTGTCGCCATTTACATCACAAAACCATAACAACACAACTAATACACTAAATAAAATGAATTCATCTCCTTCCAATTTTCCATGCCACACGGCCACATACACATAGCACACCACACGGCTTGCACACACACACAATATTTCTATGATTTTCATTGAGTTCTACATACTACAACATATATAACTCTTCCATAACACATAAAAGAATGAGAATTCTTACCTTTTCTTCAACTTCCCACTTGCCACAAAATGATTTTCTTGCTCAAATAACTATACCATATTGAAGAGAGTCTTGAACATGATAAGAATTTAAGAAGAGAGGAATTTTTGGATCAAAATTGGATGGCTTGAATTTTTTTTTTCTCTTCTTGGCCGTCCCTCTCTCTTCTCTTGCTTCTTTCTTTCTTCTTTTTTTTTTCTCTTCTCCAACTCTTAAATAATGAAGAACTAGCCATCTTTTCTTATTTATACTTTAGTCCCTTCCAATTATAAAGTTTCCACATGTCCCCTTCTTATTTTTCTCTAGAGTATTCTTCTTTTTTCTTGAATTTTCCCAAAATTCTACAAAGAAGACAAAGTGTCTTCTTCAACAAGCTTTAGTCCATGAAATTTTCATAATTTACAATTAGCCCCTATTAATAAAAAAAATGTGGCACACCATTTGGCCAACATGGTAATCTTCAAGGATTCTCAAGACTTTTGTGAAATTACCATTCTACCCCTAGCCTTCCACAAAATTACCATGAACTCCCTTGCGAATTTTCGTTTTTTGCCCTTAACCTTTTCCAATATTTCCTCAATAATAATGTTCATAAATAATATTCTCCAACAACTTGTTCGCCAAAATAATTTGGAAATAGTCTTACCTTTAACTTTTCGCAATTATTCCGAATTATCCGAACGTACATAGTACGGGCCATAACACCGACATATCCCCGTAACACATCATAGCCAACCGTAACACCATACACAGCATAACACCCAATATAAACGGAACCCGGCTCTCTAGCGAGGAGCTCGGGAACCCGTAACACAGCATCACACCGGAATATATCATAACGCGCACGAAATATAACCGGCCCGGGATCCGGTGAACGAGGCAATAACCATAAGCACGAGCGGAGTCGTGAGCAGTCATATGCATAAAATCATAATCATCACTCATTAAGTAAATAAGAAACCCATATGCGGAAGTCAAAGTGGAAGCAATATTAAGTTTTCCCAAAAATTCCCTAAGGGTAGCATAGAAAAGCCGCGGGCCCCACGGACGGGTGCCGACCCCCATCCGAGCCCGACTACGAGGATTAGGGGAAAGTTATGCCTTATGAACTTACATATTATGTTTTGGGGCGTTCCGAGGTCGTATGCAAAAGTTACGGACGTTTGAAGTTCGGACCCCTTTTGTAGTCAAAATTCTTTCTAAGTCTTTCAAACTTCAATCATTTGAAACATAAGAAATCTTAGTTTGAATACGTTAAGGAATAAGTTTGTAGAAACGAATAAAGTACGCATCTAAGCTCGGATTTTAGGAGTAGAATAACCCGGGGGCTCTCGGTCATAGCCTAGTAGTACTAAGACATGCCAAAGACGAAAAAGTAACGCCTTACATACCTCTTCCGCTCGCAAGATAAGTCAAGCCTCAACTCTCGGCAACTTCAAGATCTACATAACGCCAAGTATATAAACATTAGTCGTACGCACTTAGGCATTTAATTCCAAACGAACATTAATTTCTACAGAAATTTCGGCAGCACTTCCCCTGTAAATACACCAACCCCGAGATTTCAACTCGGCCAATTTCAACAACAACCCAACAAACAACCAAACTACAACATCAAGAATCAATTCACAATGCATTCCAACATTAACTTCCAATTCCAACACATTCCAACACTAAACACATATTGCTACATACTTAGGGACATTCCAATATATTCAACTAACCTCATATAATCAAATTAACATTAACGCTCATACGTTCAATTACTAATCCGAACCCATTCAAACCATATACAAGAACACTTTAAGTAATTAATACAATTTTTCAAACAATCCAAACGTTGTTCCAATTTAGCCGAAATTGCCCCCAAACCCGAGAGCAACACCTCTCACCTTCCTTACTTTCAATTTCATAGATTACACTAACAATTCATGCATTAGCAATGTCATTCTCTTAAGTACAAGATTTTGCATTAATCGTACAATGACTTCCTAAATAGCCCGCATTCTTCACAACATCAACGTGGATCACCCAAGGCTCATTAGCGATATAAAACTCACAACGACAACAACTAAGGCCTTAAATAACATTTGCTCATCCTTGGCACAAACATGGCCTACATTCGGCCATCATAATACACACACATATATATATGATTCACATTCATTCAACACACTATAACAACAAGGAAACATGCTACATATAATTCAAGCTATCATTCCAACAATACATTGAACATGCACGGCCACAAGCCATGCGTGCTCCATGCCCACGGTTCAACTCCAACACATAGGTTTTCATGAATTTCGTTCATGTTTGCATACTACGACATGTCCACACCATTCACAACACATAAAGGAAGATTAATTCTTACCTCTTCTTCTTCACTTCACACGCCAACTAAGGTGGTGAATAAGAGAAACGGATGGCTTATTGATCCAACCAACGCCTCCACGTTAACGAGCACCCTTGAATTAGTTGTTTTGCTAGAAGAACCAATTTTTTTGGAAGAGATTTCTTGGTCTTGAATTTGCACCCCTATGGCCGAATGCTCCTCCTCTTTGTCTTCTCCTTATTTTCTTGATTTTTCTAGAAATAGAATGAGGAGAAAGATGACTTAGTCATCTTTTTAAGTTGCCAACAAAAATATTCATGTGGCCTTGGCCCACAATTAAGGTGGCCGGCCACTTTGGCCCCTAAATTTCCATAATTCACAAGTTGTCTTAATTTCTTTTTGGCCCCAAATATTTCCTTAATGTTTTCATGCTAACAAAGTCATATACCACTTATTTAAAACAAAGTCATGATTAAAAGAAAATCCCGACTTCTTGTCCCGGAATAGTCTTGTATCCTAACTTGTCATATTACACTTGGATTATCCCGTTGTTAAAAATACGGGATATAACATTCTTCCCCCCTTTAGAACATTCGCCCTCGAATGTTGGACTTGTCCTACGGGGTCTTGTAGGCAAGTTCGGGGGAGTTCCTTTGTAACTATTACATACAATTCGTTTGTTAACCAACGTAGGTAAGTAAGGAATTTAGATTACCTGTGGGCACCGGGAATAAATGAGGATACTTCTTCCTCATCTGCTCTTCTGCCTCCCAAGTCATTTCCTCCGGATTGTTGTTCCTCCATAGCACCTTAACGGAGGCCACATCTTTGTTTCGCAACCTTCTTTCCTGACGATCCAATATAGCCACTGGGCCGCTCTTATAGGATAGTTCTTCCGTGACCTGGACATCATCCACAGGAAATATTCTGGAAGGGTCACCAATACACTTACGGAGCATAGAAACATGGAATACCGGGTGCACTGCTCCCAAATCAGCTCGCGATCCAATTCATAAGCAACTTTGCCTATTCTCCGAACAATTTGATAAGGCCCAAAGTATCTTGGAATTAGCTTCCCTTTCTTACCAAATCTCATAACACCTTTCATAGGCGATACCTTCAGGAATACCCAATCACCAACCTCGAACTCCAAGGGCCGACGTCGATTATCTGCATACGATTTCTGTCGACTCCGGGCCGCTAACAATCTTTCCCGAATAAGCTTTACTTTGTCCACCGCCTGCTGGATCATATCTGGACCAATTAATTTAGTTTCACCGACATCGAACCAGCCAATTGGTGACCTGCATTTCTTGCCATATAAAGCCTCGTACGGTGCCATCTGGATGCTGGAGTGGTAGCTATTATTATAGGCAAATTCAATTAACGGTAAGTGATCATCCCAGCTACCTCTGAAATTGATAATAAAGCCCGTAACATATCTTCTAGCGTACCGGATAGTACGCTCGGCTTGTCCGTCGACCGAGGATGAAATGTCGTACTAAGACTTACCTCCGGGGTCCCCAATCCTTCTTGAAATGATCTCCGGAAATTTGCGTCAGAACCGGGCACCTCCGTCGCAGATAATAGATACGGGAACTCCATAAAGCCTCACTATCTCCTTAATATATAATACGGCATAATCCTCACCGAATAGGTGGTCTGTTGGGAGGAAATGGGCTGATTTTGTCGGCCCGATCAACGATAACCCAGATAGAATCATACCTCCGTGGAGTGGGGGGCAATCCTGTGATGAAGTTCATATTAATTATTTCCCACTTCCATGTCGGTATCTCCATTTCCTGTAACAGCCCACCGAGTTTCTGGTGCTCAATCTTGACCTGCTGGCAATTTGGGCACTGAGCCACGAATTCTGCGATATCCTTTTTCATTCCGTCCCACCAATACAGACATCTGAGGTCGTGATACATTTTTGTAGCCCCTGGATGAACAGAATAACGGGCGTAATGTGCCTCGCCCATAACCTGTCGCCGTAACTTCGCAACCTCAGGTACACACAGTCTGCCCCTGTGTAATAATATCCCATCCGATGTAATCTCGAACGGAGTCTCCTCCTTCTCACGGGCTGTGTCTCTGTAATGCACCAGAACAGGATCTTCATATTGGCGGCGCTTTATTTCTTCCAGAATAGAAGATTCAGCGACTTCACGAACAGAAATCCCAGCATTCCCAGATTCGGCTACACGAACTCCAAGACTTGCCAGCTGACGAATTTCACGAACTATTTCTTTCTTTTCCGATGGAACATCCGCCAAGCTGCCCATAGATTTACGACTGAGAGCATCTGCGACCACATTGGCTTTCCCCGGATGGTATAGAATATCAACATCATAATCTTTCAGCAATTCTAGCCATCTCCTCTGCCGCAGATTCAACTCTTTCTGTTTAAAGATATATTGGAGGCTTTTGTGATCTGTGTAAATATCAACATGAACCCCATATAAATAATGTCTCCATATCTTCAGAGCATGGATCATCGCTGCGAGCTCTAGATCATGAGTGGGATAGTTCTTTTCATGTTTTCGAGGCGTCGGGAAGCATATGCTATGACTCGGCCGTCTTTGTATTAATACACCACAAATTAACAGATTACGAGGCATTTTCGTAACACGTCCTTTCTTGTGCAATTACCATTTTGCCTTTTCAATCTTCCATATCACCTTCACAAATTCTTATTATCCGAAATCCGTACACCGTGAATGCCATCAATACCTTACGAGTATATAACTTCATATCACATTCTTGCCATAGAATCGCTTCGGTCTCGGGTAAGCGGTCAAATATATCACACTTACCTCCTTCGTCGTATGTAAGGCTTACGGATGGGAATTTCTTATTCATTCTCCTATGACTTGGCTCTATCGCACGATCTATGACGAAGAAGGTCAACAATTCCTAGATGCCCGTAGCCTCCTGTTTATAAATGTGGCGCGCTTCGCACCGCCATAAACGGGACTGCGGACACGACTTTGCGACAACCCACGGATAGACCTCGCTGCGATACCACTTTATCACACCCCGACCTTACTAGGGTGTGATGGGCACCCGACCCCACATCCGGAGCCGAGCGAACCTGTTATACCCCGTGTCTTAGCATATTCGAAAAATTTGGAAATAACCTCGGTTTGTAAGGAATAAGGTCGAGTTGGATTTTTCTTAATATGCGTATGCCGGTTATGGAAGTATGGATGCGGAAATGTTGAGGAAGACTAAGGGAAAAAATTGGAATTTTAGAAATTGGTTTCATGAATTTCACAAAGTAGCCAAAAATTGGGCTAAAAAAAATGAAAATTTAGGCCCGAAGAGAGGTGGCCGGCCATATGGGTTTTGTTCCAACCCACATAATTAATCATGTGAATTAATTATATAAGGGGGATAGCTCTCTAGAATTTTCAAGAAATTACAACAAAACAAAAGGGAGAAAACAAGAAGAGAGAAAACGGCCAAGGGAGAAAGAGAGGAGAAGAGAAAAAAAAAATTTCTAGCCCTTCAACCTTGGTTCAAAAATTGAAATTTTCTTATATTCTTACTAAGCTCAAGGTGCTCTTCAAAGTGGCATAGTTATCTTGGCAAGAAAGTGTTTCCTTTGGCAAGAAGAATTTATTGGAAAAGGTGAGAATTTCATGTTTTTATTATGTTATAGAAGGTTATATATATGTTATGGTATGTGGAATTGAATGAAAAGCATGGAATTGGGAGTTGTGGTGTGTGAGCCGTGTGTGTGTGTATATGTATATATGGCCGTGTATGTGCATGGTTGTGCATGGAAGGTGTGTTGAATTTTATGTTGTATTTTAGTATTGGTGATTGTGGAATTTGTATTGGAAGTGAAAGATGGATAAAACTTTGGTGAAGTTGGAATTTGGCCTATGGCCGTGTGGTATGTGGTAGGGGAAATAATGATGGATTTATTTCGTTTAACATGTTAGTTGTGTTGTTGTGATCGTTATAATGTAAATAAAGGTTTAACGATTTAAGTCGGCATTAAATTTCATATAGGTTATTATGAGAAAGTATGTATGCTAACATAGATGTTATGTAATTATGGAAATGTATTGTTTAAGTGCTAGTTGTGATTATTGTTAATGAATTGGAGAGATGATAATGTGTTGTGAATATGTTTGACGAAGAATGGAAATTTCGGATGAGTTATGGTTTCGGTGGAAAGTTTGTATATTTTGCGAATAGTATGTAAAATTATATGTAATGTCTCCAAATGATGTGGAATGATCTTGATGAGTAAATGGGTATGAAAACATTGATATTGGTTTGAAAATGTGAAGTTAGTTTGGAAGTTGTCGCTTTGTGTGGAAAGAAGACTCTTTATGTTAGTAAGCGATTCTAATCGATAAGTAAGGTTGTTGGTATGGTTGTTGTTGACATTTGAGCCGAGTTAAATTCTCGGGGTGTCATATTTATAGAGGAGGTGCTGCCGAAATTTCGGTAGACCAGTAGTAAACCAAGATTGGACTTTTAAGTGCCATGAATAGTAACTGGTAAAAGTGACCATTTGCAGATTTTTAACGAAACGGGATCGGAGTTTTGGCAAGCGTAAAGGGCAAGAAAGGTATGTAAAGCTACCCCTATTCTTTCCTTGGCATGCCCTAGATGTACTAGGCTTGAATTCGGACCTCGGGGATAACTCTACTCTTCGGAATCCACGTCCGAAATTCCTCCTTTTCCTTCGGTGAGAATTGAACTAGTTAGGTTGCAAACGACTAGAAAGGTGATCTACACCTCCAAAACTTGTACAAATGATACCCGATTATCTTAAAATCCTTGTAAATGATATTATGAAGTTTAACACACGTAATTTACGTCGCCACCTCAATTGACCGAGGTGGGCCCACTATTCCCGATTTTACCCTTTTGTGTTTATGACTTGTCTTCGAACGGCTTTAAAAGAAACGTTTTAACTACTTCACTAGCTATTATTTAAAAATTGTTTTGAATATTCCGTTAAGTCTTATAAATTGTTTTGGATCTTGGAAACGATCTCAGAGGGATTTATGCCTTTGTAACTCGTTATGACATCCGAAATTCACTTATTATGACTCCGTCCGGTTTCATTGATTTGATTTGTCACTCGATATGCCTCATTGAGTCTCTGGAAAAATATATGTTATTTTTATTGCATTTAGTTTCTCACTACTCCACTCGTGGATGTGTCACACCCTTAATCCGATAGGGTGTGATGGGCACCCGACCCTTACCTAGGGCCGAGCGAACCGCGAGACTTTCGTAATACACACAATCATACGGGCTCGCAAACCGCGTCAAAATGCGAAGGAATTTTTTTTTTTGGAAAACAAACATACTTTTCGTCTTTTTCAAATCAAATAAAATCGTAACCACAACAAATCGTAAACACATGAAATTCATAACACAATGCGTCGATACATCGGCTTACATAGCCGCTTACAAACGGACATCTCATACACACGACACGGCTCGCAAAGCTCTCTAACATAACTCCGAATACCATACAAAGCATTCGACTCGGAAAGACCTCCGGAGGAAATGGGAGCTCGCCAATCCGGCGGAACATCTTCTCGCTAACACCATCTCGCTCATCCGTGGGTACCGCGCGGCATGAAACTCGACCCCCGAAGAAAGGGGGTCGCACGGGAATATGTACCGAGTATGCAAAGCGTAGAAAATACGAGAAAAACGAAATAAAGTGTACCGAACGCAAGCATAGTAGTCCAAATACCAACGTGCCCATCGACATCCCAAGTCAATACCTACACAAATCATACACACATACCGCGGCCGGGAACCCGGCGGTAATATCACATACATGCATACACACATATACCGCGGCCCCGAAAAGGGAACCCGGCTCGCTAATATCACAAATATATAAGTATACGCGACGGGGAACCCGGCGGTTAATATTACAAATATATAAATATACGCGGCCGGGAACCCGACGGTTAATATCACAAATATATAAATACACGGCCGAAACCCATGATTAATATATATATAAATATACCGGCCAGGAACCCGGTTAATATCACAAATATACACGACTACACATACATACATGCGCGGTCAAGAATCCGGCGGTCATGTAACGACCCGCGGTCAAGTATCCGGCGGACCATATCACACATACACGTACCGCGGCCAGTATCCGACGGTCATGGCACGGCCGCGGTCAAGTATCCGGCGGACAATATCACACATACCGGCCGGGACTCGGCGAAAAAATGTAACAACGAGAATTCACGAACGAATCACAAGCAACCCAATACAATTCAAAACATTTACAAAGACTTATAGGTTATTCGAAACGAACCCTCATTCACGGAGCCAACACAATAGTCAAACGATTTCCTTCCGGCGTCACTCGGGAACGGATCAAATAGAACCTCCGAAACCATATTCACGTATCAAAGTCATAAGCACAAAAATCCTTATTTCAAACTCGACGGATAAATAGATAATCACGCTCGGGGTCGGGAGATAGTCGGATTGGATTCTTTCGAAAATAGGTTATTAGAACCAACATAGAAGGTCGCGGGACCCACGGACGAGCGTCAACCCAATCCGGGCCCGCCTATGAAAATTTAAGTCATTACCCGTCATAAAATCATTTGTAAAAATGTCAAAGCAATCCGAGTTCTCTCTTGAAAGTTACGGACTTTTAGTTACCAATTTTTTTCAAAAACACATCGTAGATCATTCTCGGAAAAATTTAGTGTCCTTCATAGTAATGAGCACTCAAACAACATTATAGGACGTTCAAACGGACCTTAAAGTCATAGGCAAACATTTCCTTTTCATATCGTACGGAAATGAATCAAACAAACCAAATAAGGGAAGTCTCGGGACTTGCGGGCCCACCTCGGGTCGAGTCGAGGCGGCGGGTATAAATTACAAACATTAGGCTCCCTAAGCCATCCATAAAAGTTTCGGGCGATCCGGATACGTTTGCGGCGAGTTACAAAGGTTTAAGCATCCTTTTGATCAAATATAAGGATTATAGTTCAATTGCGCTGAATGAATAGTATGCAAACTCAAACTCGGATTTCCGAGAGCAGAATTATCCCCGAGGTTCCGATCTTAGCCTAGTAGGGCTAGGACATGCCAAAAGAAGGAAAGGGCAAGCTTTACATACGGCACACACCTTATGCTCGCTTAAACTCAAATCCCGTTTGCTTCAGAATCTACAATTGGTCATAAGTACCAAATGTCATTTATAAGCCTTAGGAATGCAAAGTTGGAAGTAATGCTTGTCTATAGAAATTTCGACAGCATCTCCCCTATAAGTATACCATCCCCGAGAATCCAACTCGACTAGATCAACAACAACCAAACCAACAAACATTATAACAATATCAATATTCAATCCCAAATGCATTCTAACATTACCAATTCTTTTTTAAATTCCATGGCATCTCATTTATGTTCAATTCATAATTGTTCACATATTCAAATACCAATTCGAAACCTTCCAAACAATAGTCAAGAATGTTTCAAATAATCCGCTCGACATTTCAAGCGGCCGAACCAACACACTACCTAAAATTATCCAAACTCAACAAGAATAATGACAACATATTTCTTTCTTTCAACTTCATAAATCACACCAACAATTCACACTAACAACATTAGTTTCCATAAACACAAGAACACTTTATTCAATTCACTTTATGTCACACCCCGATCTTACTAGGGTGTGATGGGCACCCGACCCCATACTCGGAGCCGAGCGAACCCGCTGACTCTTACTGCACGTATGAACTACACCGTTTTTTTTTTTCAACTAGCGTTAACATAAATAGCACAGTTATGAACATAGGCTAATAAGCTTTGCGATCGTACTATACAATGACGGGGACAATCAGGAGTACAATAGCTCGTACATATACGTCTACGAGCCTCTAAACATAGTAAACATATACATAGGGAGGGCCGAAGTCCGCCGTGCCCGAATATATACACCAAAAGTAGTACCAAGGAGCGGGGCTCCGAAACAACCGGAGCGCCTGCAAAAATGCCGCCGAGAGAACTCCTAGGGATCAACTCCGCTGTCTCGCCGACTGCGCGGCATGAAACGCGGCGCCCACACGAAGGGGCGTCGGTACGAATAATGTACCGAGTATGTAAGACATAGAAAATAACATAAACAAGAGCATAGATTATAAGTAACAATATCGTGGGGTCATGGATATATCGAGATAAGAATGTAACACTGTGCATAGGAACACCTTTTCGAGCCGGATATCATGCATGCTTGTTTTTCCTTTTTGAAAACAAAACATTTCTTTCCATAGGCATAGAAAATAGAATTTATGTCATAGTATCATAGCATGGCGTAAAATATCATAGCATCATAGCATAGCATAGTATATCATAGTATCATAGCATAGCATAGTATATCATAGCACCGAATCATAGTGTCGGCTCGCCCACATAGTATAATTCCGCGTCCCGGGCATCCCGCGTCCGGGATGATATCAAGTCAAGTACGGATACATGCACCGTGAGTATAGCCCCGCTCATAGCGCTCTGCCTCTTTTTTCCCGGTTTTCCCCAAATACATTTTTAAATATATATATATATATATACCATAGCATGCGGGGAGCCCAAGGAAATCATGTACTTATCGGAGTGACGTAAGGTCGGGAACCTCCGATTATGTTATAGAATAATTAAGGGCGCTTATCTCACCTTGAAGGGATGATTAATATAAGGCGAGACTATTAGTGGAGAGCAATATCATGAGAAAGTATAACATAGGATCATAGAGCATCGTTCGTGTACTTAGAATCGTTAAAGGAAAACACTATTCATGAGTAGAGCCGAGGATTCAAGAAATAGTTTAACGTTCTCATCTCACGGAATCATAGGCTTGGAACCTTTAATCATAGAATCATCATTTTTTTTCATCATAGAGTCATAGTCGTCGTCTTAGTCATTAAGGCTTGCAATAATGTAAAACTTAGTTTTTGGAGAAAACGAGTATTTTGGAAAACATTTGTAAACTTTTTAGGAAAGAAAATCATGTTTTGAAATCGAGGGATTAGTTAAAACAACTATGATTTAGTAGTTAAAATAATACCCAAAAACTTTCCTTTGCTATTGAATGAAAATAAGTCAAAGGGGACAATAGGGAAGAATTCGGGAATAGTGGGCCCACCTCGAGTCAAACGAGGCGGCGTGTCAAATTTACGTATATTACAGTTCATGGCGTCACTTGGGAGGGTCTTAGGGTAATCGAGTCTTATTTGGGTAAGTTACGGATGTTTAAGAAGTTTTTCCGACATTTCGCGCAAGTTCTAATTCACTTCTACTGAATGAATAGTAACTATTTTCAATCTTAGGTTTCAAGAAAAGGAATGGCCCCCGAGGCCCGTATCCAACCCTATTACGTCTAGGACATGCCAAGAAAGGAAGGTAAAGTCTTACATACCTCTTTTCGCTCCTTATGCTATTCCAAATTCAAGCTCCAACTTCGCCAGAATCTACAATTTGGTCATGTTTACCAAATGTTAGTTCAAGTGTCTCGAAGTAAAATCTCAAAGTGACACTTGTCTACCGAAATTTCGGCACTTCCTCGTAAATACATCATTCCCCAAGAATCATCTTAGCCAATTCTCATCAACAACAATCCGGGAATTCAACCCGGCCAAACTAACAACACAATATCAACAACCATACTAGCAATTTCCAATTTCAATCCAAGATACATTCTAACAACTTAATCAATATACTACTTCCTTCAAAACCTTCCAACTCCAATGAAAACGATAACAACCTAATAATTCATATACCAACAACATCATACAAGTCTCATTATCTTCCATACATGCAAGAACATTATATTCAATTCAAGTACTTCAATCACAAGTCTCCAACTTCTACAACTTCACAAAATTATTATGCATTCATTAGCAACATAGTATCCACAACACAACAACAACCAAAACACTAAATAAAATTGACTCATTTTCTTCCACCCCACACCACAACCACACGGCTAACATCCAACATACACAACTACAACTTCTCCAAAATCATTCAACTTCCATTATCAACATGACATTCACAACAATAACAACCAACCATTGAATAAAATAACTAGCACATGATTTCTACATACACACACACATACACACACACAGGTACACGGCCACACTTCCATCTTCAAGTTCCATGTGAATTTCATCCATTTTTGTGTACTACAACTTACATAAACACCCATAACATACAAAAGAGAATGAATTCTTACCTTTTTACATGAATTCTTCACTTGGCTTCAATTGGAAACTTATCAAGGTTTTTGTTTTCCTTGCTCCAAAGGACCTTCCACTATGTTAAGGACTCTCCAAGGAATGGTTTGGCTAGGAGAAACAAGTTGGAAATTCTCCTCTTCTTTTTTCCTTTTTTTTTTTTTTTCGGTTTCTCTTCTTTTTCAAAGGGCCGAATGGCCTTGGGAGGTTTTTCTCCTTCTTTCTTGCTCTTTAATTCTCTTGAATTCTCTAGAAATTTATGAGATAAGATGACCATGAAGTCATCTTTTAAACTCATGTCAAAATTCTCATATGGGCTTGGCCCATGAGATGAAAGTGGACGGCCAAGATGGCCCAAGTCCTAGCCCATCTTTTTTTTGTGTCATGCATCTCATGAAAAATTATTTTCCAAGTTCCGAATTTACCCTTCGTCTTCCTTCGTAATTCCACGAAACATATTGCGAATTTTCCTTTATGCCCTTGACCTTTCTTAATAATTCCGCCTCTAAATGCTTCATAAGCCATTCATATGCTTAACAACTTAAAAATAGGGCCTTGCTCGTCGTCCTCCCGCAATTGTCTTGAACCATCCGATTGCACAAAATGCGGGATATAACATCCTCCCCCCCTTTAGAACATTCGTCCTCGAATGTTAAACTGGCCTCATAGGGTATTGTGACACTTTGGGGAGGTCTCCTTCATAGATGCCTCACACGTCGCTTTACCTATCCATTTTGGAAGTCCAGGTTGCTTGTAGGTCGTGAGCCAATTAACTTCGCTCTGAACGCTGGCCTTAAGTTAATAGGTCCTCCTTATCGAAACTTGAGTTGTCCTGGTCCAATTTAGGTCTAACATATCCTTCTCCCCTTTCTGCTAGTCTAATCCGTCCCAACCTACACGACTTCTATCGAGTTTCCAACCTAATACGCTCAGTAATATAAGGCGCGATATATATAACATCGTAAAACCTAAATCAGTCGATGTATAAATATTATAGAAAAATACTAGTAATATACCTGGTACGTCATCCGGGGATAGCTCAGGATCTGGGCGTCGGTGCGGGATCTACTGATGGAAATAATGATGCCTTGTTCTCTATAACGATCCATTGCCGATATCCGGGTCCCCTTCCGCACCGGGTGGCGTAGTACAAACGGTGGGTCCCTACTACTCTCGTGGGGTTGCGAACCCGACTTCCGCCACGTCGAGATGGGCGATCGCGCATAAAATGACCCCTAGCACAGCATAGCAAACATCCGTACCCGCGCGACACGGCCCCGCATGTAATTTACGGCACCGAAGGCATCGTGATACGGTGGTCTCCTCGGCTAGACTCACCGTTATACCGGGAACCCAAAACTCCATCCCGTCCCGTCCCGGCTGGCCGAGCTTGATCTCTACCATACCTCCGCGGGCAATCGCGCATCTCATGGCCAATCCGACCGCGTACGAAACAAGCAACCGTATCTAAGTAACACCGCCCGAGTGTGGCTGTCACATCGCGCGCACCGCGGTTGGGGCCCCGTCACGCCGGGCTTGAAGTCGGCTCTATGCCGGGACCTCAAAACTCTGGCACTCCGATCTGGTCCTGAATACTCAAAATGCTCCTGTACCTGTCCCCCTTCGTACTCCCTTCTAGCCCTTTTTCTACGACCCCCATCACCAGATCCTACGCCCTGTTGTTGGGCCTGAGTGGCTACTATTTGAGTTAACAGAAGGATAGCCTGTCTCATCTCCCGAATTGGAGCCTCAGGTGGGGGAACTGGAGGTGCTGGAGTTGGAGTGGGAGCTCCTTCTTGCTCTCCTGACATCGGCGGAGTGCGAATAGCACGAGAGGTGGCCTCGCTATGGGACTCACCCTCCTCAATATTTACCGGCCTCCGCCTTTTCTCGTCGCTATCTTACCCTTCTCGGCGGCGGCCTCGTTACTTTCATCTTCACAAGCGTCGCTCGAAAATGTAACACCGGATTAGAAATAGGAAAATCTCTTATTATAGCTCTATCGCACGATCTAGATTACAAAGAAGGTCAAATTTCCTAAATGCCCCGCAGCCTCCCGTCTATAAGTGTGGCGCGCTACACACCCATAAACAAGACTCTCTTGGACACGGCTCGTAGACAAACCCCTAGGACCTTTGCTCTGATACCACTTTGTCACACCCCGATCTTACTAGGGTGTGATGGGCACCCGACCCCATACTCGGAGCCGAGCGAACCCGCTGACTCTTATTGCACGTATGAACTACACCGTTTTTTTTTTTTTTTTTTTTACTAGCATTAACATAAATAGCACAGTTATGAACATAGGCTAATAAGCTTTGCGATCGTACTATACAATGACGGGGACAATCAGGAGTACAATAGCTACTGTACATATCTGTCTACGAGCCTCTAAACATAGTAAACATATACATAGGGAGGGCCGAGTACTGCCGTGCCCGAATATGTACACCAAAAGTAGTACCAAGGAACTGGGCTCCGAAACAACTGGAGCGCCGCAAAAATGCCCGAGAGAACTCCTAGGGATCAACTCCGGCTGTCTCGCCGACTCGCGCGGCATGAAACGCAGCGCCCACACGAAGGGGCGTCGTACGAATAATGTACCGAGTATGTAAGACATAGAAAATAACATAAACAAGAGCATAGATTATAAGTAACAATATCGTGGGGTCATGGATATATCGAGATAAGAATGTAACCTGTGCATAGGAACACCTTTTTCAGGCCGGATATCATGCATGCTTGTTTTTCCTTTTTGAAAACAAAACATTTCTTTCCATAGGCATAGAAAATAGAATTTATGTCATAGTATCATAGCATGGCGTAAAATATCATAGCATCATAGCATAGCATAGTATATCATAGTATCATAGCATAGCATAGTATATCATAGCACCGACCGAACGATGTCGGCTCGCCCACATAGTATAATTCCCGCGTCCGGGCATCCCGCGTCCGGGATGATATCAAGTCAAGTACGGATACATGCACCGTGAGTATAGCCCAGCGCTCGTAGCGCTCTGCCCTTTTTCCCAGTTTTCCCCAAATACATTTTTAAATATATATATATATATACCATAGCATGCAGGGGAGCCCAAGGGAAATCATGTACTTATCGGAGTGACGTAAGGTCGGGAACCTCCGATTATGTTATAGAATAATTAAGGGCGCTTATCTCACCTTGAAGGGATGATTAATATAAGGCGAGACTATTAGTGGAGAGCAATATCATGAGAAAGTATAACATAGGATCATAGAGCATCGTTCGTGTACTTAGAATCGTTAAAGGAAAACACTATTCATGAGTAGAGCCGAGGATTCAAGAAATAGTTTAACGTTCTCATCTCGGCACTGGAATCATAGGCTTGGAACCTTTAACCATAGAATCATCATTTTTTTCATCATAGAGTCATAGTCGTCGTCTTAGTCATTAAGGCTTGCAATAATGTAAAACTTAGTTTTTGGAGAAAACGAGTATTTTGGAAAACATTTGTAAACTTTTTAGGAAAGAAAATCATGTTTTGAAATCGAGGGATTAGTTAAAACAACTATGATTTAGTAGTTAAAATAATACCCAAAAACTTTCCTTTGCTATTGAATGAAAATAAGTCAAAGGGGACAATAGGGAAGAATTCGGGAATAGTGGGCCCACCTCGAGTCAAACGAGGCGGCGTGTCAAATTTACGTATATTACGGTTCATGGCGTCACTTGGGAGGGTCTTAGGGTAATCGAGTCTTATTTGGGTAAGTTACGGATGTTTAAGAAGTTTTTCCGACATTTCGCGCAAGTTCTAATTCATTCTCTTTTGAATGAATAGTAACTATTTTCAATCTTAGGTTTCAAGAAAAGGAATGGCCCCCGAGGCCCGTATCCAACCCTATTACGTCTAGGACATGCCAAGAAAGGAAGGTAAAGTCTTACATACCTCTTTTCGCTCCTTATGCTATTCCAAATTCAAGCTCCAACTTCGCCAGAATCTACAATTTGGTCATGTTTACCAAATGTTAGTTCAAGTGTCTCGAAGTAAAATCTCAAAGCGACACTTGTCTACCGAAATTTCGGCAGCACTTCCTCTGTAAATACATCATTCCCCAAGAATCATCTTAGCCAATTCTCATCAACAACAATCCGGGAATTCAACCCGGCCAAACTAACAACACAATATCAACAACCATACTAGCAATTTCCAATTTCAATCCAAGATACATTCTAACAACTTAATCAATATACTACTTCCTTCAAAACCTTCCAACTCCAATGAAAACGATAACAACCTAATAATTCATATACCAACAACATCATACAAGTCTCATTATCTTCCATACATGCAAGAACATTATATTCAATTCAAGTACTTCAATCACAAGTCTCCAACTTCTACAACTTCACAAAATTATTATGCATTCATTAGCAACATAGTATCCACAACACAACAACAACCAAAACACTAAATAAAATTGACTCATTTTCTTCCACCTCACACCACCACCACACGGCTAACATCAAACATACACAACTACGACTTCTCCAAAATCATTCAACTTCCATTATCAACATGATATTCACAACAATAACAACCAACCATTAAATAAAATGACTAGCACATGATTTCTACACACACTTATACACACACACACCCTAGGTACACGGCCACACTTCCATCTTCAAGTTCCATGTGAATTTCATCCATTTTTGTGTACTACAACACATAAACACCCATAACATACAAAAGAGAATGAATTCTTACCTTTTTACATGAATTCTTCACTTGGCTTCAATTGGAAACTTATCAAGAATTTTTGTTTTCCTTGCTCCAAAGGACCTTCCACTATGTTAAGGACTCTCCAAGGAATGGTTTGGCTAGGAGAAACAAGTTGGAAATTCTCCTCTTCTTTTTCCTTTTTTTTTTTCGGTTTCTCTTCTTTTTCAAAGGGGCCGAATGGCCTTGGGAGGTTTTTCTCCTTCTTTCTTGCTCTTTAATTCTCTTGAATTCTCTAGAAATTTATGAGATAAGATGACCATGAAGTCATCTTTTAAACTCATGTCAAAATTCTCATATGGGCTTGGCCCATGAGATGAAGTGGACGGCCAAGATGGCCCAAGTCCTAGCCCATCTTCTTTTTTTTGTGTCATGCATCTCATGAAAAATTATTTTCCGAATTCCGAATTTACCCTTCGTCTTCCTTCGTAATTCCACGAAACATATTGCGAATTTTCCTTTATGCCCTTGACCTTTCTTAATAATTCCGCCTCTAAATGCTTCATAAGCCATTCATATGCTTAACAACTTAAAAATAGGGCCTTGCTCGTCGTCCTCCCGCAATTGTCTTGAACCATCCGATTGCACAAAACATATAAAAGAAGATTAAATTCTTACCCTTTTCCAACTTTTCCACTTGCCAAAAGAAGCTCTTTCTTGCCATGATATTTATACCACTTTGTAGAGAATCTTGAACTTAGTAGGAATACAAACAAATTATAATTTTGAATCAAAGTTGAAGGCTTCAAGATTTCTCTTTTTTTTCTCTTTCTTTCTTGCTTGAAATTTACGGAAATTTGTGGAGCTTTTTTGCTGAAATAAAATGAAGTTTCGTCCCTTTAAAAACTGCTAACGTCGGTTTCTTGTAGCTAAATCTTAGCGCAAAGATCTTTGTGCTTGATCGTAGCGGCACCGTAGCGGTACCGCGGGAATACTGTTTCTGCGTCGACAAGTTCAGTTTTGTAACGTCTATAATTCTCTACCGATGTCCTATCAATGAACGGTTTGTTGCATTACAAACTAGACTCGACGAACTTCATTTTAGGCTTTTAAAACACCTTAAAACTCCACATATACTATGAGATATGCGCCTCCATAGTTGACTTAAAAATTCGCCCGAAGATTTCCCAAATTTTCTTCGAACTTATTTTCTTCGATTTACTCGATCTCGAAATATTCCGACGCACAAAATGCGGGATATAACGGGATGCCTCAATGCTTCCTTCACCGAGCCGGGCCAGGATTTGTTATCAAGCGCTTTCCTCGCATTGTTCGCCGTGCCTCGGTGTGAGGGCGGGTATGACATGTACATGGGTCGAAGTATGATGTGCCATGTACATATGATCGATATCGATGGTGTGATGTGATATGGCCATTTGGTATGTTATGATGTGTTTCGGAGATATTCCTACTCAAGTATGATGTGTTATGGCGCGGAGACGGGGGCGCCCATGTTCGTTCCCCGAGTTCCATAGCGGGGCCGGTTTTGGCATATGTTTTCTGCATGCATTATTTATGACTTTTGATATGCATTTTCGATTTCCTTTGTACCTTGTTCATCCTCCGCACATTCTGTTCCGATTTTTAATTTTATTTAGTACAGTCTCTCGCTTTTACATATTCGACATTTTTCGTCGACCCCGCTTTCTTCGGGGGCCGTTTCGTGCCACGCGAGGTACGTACGTTTGACTTGCTGATTTCGCCTAGGTTATCTCGCTTCGAGTTTGTTTGAAGTGCTCCTTTGTCGGAGCCCATATCTTGGTATAGACTTTTCGTTGTTTATGTATTTATTTGTTTCACGGGGTACGACGGGGCCCGTCCCGTCATATGATTATGTTTTTGCTCTGTAGGTCGTAGACATGTAGTGTGGGTTACGTATATGTTCGTGCGTTTTGCGTACGATTATGGCTTATCTACGTGTTGTAACGGCCTTATCGGCCTTCGTGCGCTATATCTGCTGACATGGTTAAATTATTATTTCTGCTTATTTGTAATATTTTGCTAATTTAGGATAAGGTACGTATGAGTGCCCAACTAGGTGCAGTCGCGGCCTACGGAGTTGGGTCGTGACAAAAGTGGTATCGGAGCGGTTAGGTCCTCGGAATGTCTACGTACCGTGTCTAGTAGAGTCTGTTTATCGGTGTGTCGTGCACCGCATCTATAAACGGGAGGCTACATGACATTTAGGATGTTACCTTTTCTTGTCTTAGATCGTGCGGTAGAACCGTATTAATAGGATGATTCCCTCCTAACGAATCGAATTGTTGTATTTTCAGCTATGCCTCCGAGAAAGGCGACGGCAGCCCAGAAGGGCAAGTCCACAGCACCCGATGAGACTAGTCAGGCCCGCAGAGTCACTATGGCCCGTACTCGGCCGAGCCGGGAGGCGTACTCCGGCAGCCCGGCTCGGCGACGCCACTGTCTCGGAGAGGGGATTAGAGCGTCTCGGGTTGCGGACCGGAGGGCGGCTTCACCGCCAGTTGTGGGAGCCCCAGCACCTCAGCCTCTAGCCCCACAGCCAGGGGCGGAGGACAGAGCTATGCGAGAGGCGGTGCAATTATTGACTAGGTGGGTGGCGCCCTCGAAGCGGCGGCGCGAGTCGGTGGGTGATCGAGCACGCGGGCGAGCGCCGAGTTCGAGGGCCGTGAGTTTTTGACCGTAACCCTCCCGAGTTCTTCGGGACAAAGCACGAAGAAGACCCCCGGGGAGTTTCTTAGGGAGATGCGGCGCACCTACGACCGATTAAGGCCTCGCCCAGACGGAGTCGGTTGAGTTGGCCTCATACGAGGTTGCATGATGTCGCGGCCCCGGGGGTACGAGTCTTGGGAATTAGCTAGGGGTAGAGGAGCCCCTCCTGCTGTGTGGGATGAGTTCACGGAGGCTTTTCTGAGACATTTTCTACCACCAGAGCTACGGAGGGCCAGATTGGACAGATTTTTATCACTCAGGCAGCGAGGCCGCAGTGTCAGGGAGTATAGCTTGGAGTTTGACTCTTTGGCTCGGTATGCACCTACGTTGGTGGCGATATGACCGGCCAGGGATGCATCATTTTATCAGGGGTTTGGACAAGTATATGATTGATAATTGTTTAGCCGTGGCTGCCCAGCCGAGTATGGACATTGCCCGCGTACAGGCGTACGCCCAGGGCATGGAAGAACGACACAAGGGGCGTCAGCCTGATGGGGATTACGACGAGAGCCAGCCCAAAAGGGCCAGATCGGCTGGATATTCTGGAGAGTTTCAGAGTGGGCCGTCTCAGCAGCGGGGTACTAGGCATTCTTCCCAGCCAGCACGAAGCACACCCCCGCCGGTTCTCGGTAGGAGATCGGATAATGCGAGTATTCGGGCACGGGTCGGAGTTCCGGGCGGGCGGTTCACGAGGTGGATGGAGGTTCTAGTCGAGGACGAGACCACCCGGACCTCGGTGCTCGTATTGCGGGGAGGCACCACCTGCCGGGAGAGTGCTACCGTGCTACAGTGCTGTTTTGGGTGCGGCCGTCGAGGCCATACCGGAGAGAGTGTCCGTACGGGGCGGTCGGTCGGTGGTATGGCCTCGCCTACGGGTCGGTGTGGGTTCGTCGTCTCCTTCGTAGCTAGACGCCCGCGGAGCGAGATGTGTCGACGTCGGCGAGGGCCGCGGTAGAGGCGTGGCGGAGCTCCAGTTCGGCGGTCCTTCGAACCGCATTTATGCTCGGCGGTCGGCAAGACTCGGAGGCGCCATCAAATGCGGATGCCGGTACATTATAATTCCTTTCTTGAAATATATTTATATCGATCGGCTTAGATTCTATTTTGTGGTATATTTTCCCTTCCGAGTCACTAATGGAATTGGGATAGGACCCATACTGATAGAACCGCTAGTACAGTTATATATATGTAATGCAAAGGTGAATAGTGCCGACTTAGAAAGCTAATACGGAAAAAGGTATAATCAGAAAAATGAAAGACCCTCCCTGAATCGAGTAGAACCCACTACAAAAATTTTCTGAAAATTTGTTAATATTCCGACCTGCCTTAAATTACGTGACAAGCTCGTACGGGGTAGTGGATGCGATCATATCAGCGCGGACCCATCAAAATTTGCTAAAGTCTCGAGGTTAAGCGTGCTAAGGTCAGAACAATTCTGGGATGGAAGACCCCCCCCCCCCGAAGTATTATGAGACCCCATAAGGTTAGTTGAACATTCGAGGACGAATGTTCTAAAGGGGGGGAGGATGTTATACCCCGTGTCTTAGCATATTCGAAAAATTTAGAAATAACCTCGGTTTGTAAGGAATAAGGTCACGTTGGATTTTTCTTAATATGCGTATGCCGGTTATGGAAGTATGGATGCGGAAATGTTGAGGAAGACTAAGGGCAAAATTGGAATTTTGGAAATTGGTTTCATGAATTTCACAAAGTAGCCAAAATTGGGCTAAAAAAAAAATGAAAATTTAGGCCCAAGAGAGAGGGGTGGCCGGCCATATGGCCTTGGCCCAACCCACATAATTAATCATGTGAATTAATTATATAAGGGGGATAGCTCTCTAGAATTTTCAAGAAATTACAACAAAACAAAAGGGAGAAAACAAGAAGAGAGAAAACGGCCAAGGGAGAAAGAGAGGAGAAGAGAAAAAAAAATTCTAGCCCTTCAACCTTGGTTCAAAAATTGAAATTTTCTTATATTCTTACTAAGCTCAAGGTGCTTTCTTCAAAGTGGCATAGTTATCTTGGCAAGAAAGTGTTTCCTTTGGCAAGAAGAATTTATTGGAAAAGGTGAGAATTTCATGTTTTTATTATGTTATAGAAGGTTATATATATGTTATGGTATGTGGAATTGAATGAAAAGCATGGAATTGGGAGTTGTGGTGTGTGAATGTGTGTGTGTGTATATGTATATATGGCCGTGTATGTGCATGGTTGTGCATGGAAGGTGTGTTGAATTTTATGTTGTATTTTAGTTGTGGTGATTGTGGAATTTGTATTGGAAGTGAAAGATGGATAAAACTTTGGTGAAGTTGGAATTTGGCCTATGGCCGTGTGGTATGTGGTAGGGGAAATAATGATGGATTTATTTCGTTTAACATGTTAGTTGTGTTGTTGTGATCGTTATAATGTAAATAAAGGTTTAACGATTTAAGTCGGCATTAGAATTTCATATAGGTTATTATGAGAAAGTATGTATGCTAACATAGATGTTATGTAATTATGGAAATGTATTGTTTAAGTGCTAGTTGTGATTATTGTTAATGAATTGGAGAGATGATAATGTGTTGTGAATATGTTTGACGAAGAATGGAAATTTCGGATGAGTTATGGTTTCGGTGGAAAGTTTGTATATTTTGCGAATAGTATGTAAAATTATATGTAATGTCTCCAAATGATGTGGAATGATCTTGATGAGTAAATGGGTATGAAAACATTGATATTGGTTTGAAAATGTGAAGTTAGTTTGGAAGTTGTCGCTTTGTGTGGAAAGAAGACTCTTTATGTTAGTAAGCGATTCTAATCGATAAGTAAGGTTGTTGGTATGGTTGTTGTTGATATTTGAGCCGAGTTAAATTCTCGGGGTGTCATATTTATAGAGGAGGTCTTCTTAGAAATTTCGGTAGACCAGTAGTAAACCTAGATTGGACTTTTATGTGCCATGAATAGTAACTGGTAAAAGTGACCATTTGCAGGTTTTTAACGAAACGGGATCGGAGTTTTAGCAAGCGTAAAGGGCAAGAAAGGTATGTAAAGCTACCCCTATTCTTTCCTTGGCATGACCTAGATGTACTAGGCTTGAATTTGGACCTCGGGGATAACTCTACTCTTCGGAATCCACGTCCGAAATTTCTCCTTTTCCTTCAGTAGAATTGAACTAGTTAGGTTGCAAACGACTAGAAAGGTGATCTACACCTCCAAAACTTGTACAAATGATACCCGATTATCTTAAAATCCTTGTAAATGATATTATGAAGTTTAACACACGTAATTTACGTCCGCCACCTCAATTGACCGAGGTGGGCCCACTATTCCCGATTTTACCCTTTTGTGTTTATGACTTGTCTTCGAACGGCTTTAAAAGAAACGTTTTAACTACTTCGCTAGCTATTATTTAAAAACTGTTCTGAATATTCCGTTAAGTCTTATAAATTGTTTTGGATCTTGGAAACGATCTCAGAGGGATTTATGCCTTTGTAACTCGTTATGACATCCGAAATTCACTTATTATGACCCGTCCGGTTTCATTGATTTGATTTGTCACTCGATATGCCTCATTGAGTCTACTGGAAAAAATATATGTTATTTTTATTGCATTTAGTTTCTCACTACTCCACTCGTGGATGCCTCGTGCTTCCTTCTTGACCGAGCTCGGGCCGAGGATTTGTTATCAAGCGCTTTCCTCTGCATTGTTCGCGTGCCTCGGTGTGAGGGCGGGTATGACATGTACATGGGTCCGAAGTATGATGTGCATGTACATATGATACGATATACGATGGTGTGATGTGATATGGCCATTTGGTATGTTATGATGTGTTTCGGAGATATTCCCTACTCTACGAAGTATGATGTGTTATGGCGCGGAGAGACGGGCGCCCGTATTCTTCGTTCCCGAGTTCCATAGCGCGGGGCCGGTTTTGGCATATGTTTTGCATGCATTATTTATGACTTTTGATATGCATTTTCGATTTCCTTTGTACCTTGTTCATCCTCACGCACATTACATTTCCGATTTTTAATTTTATTTAGTACGATCTACGCTTTTACATATTCGGACATTTTCCGTCGACCCCGCTCTTTGCGTTTCGTGCCACGCGGTACGGACGTTTGACTTCCGATTATTTGCCTAGGTTATCACGCTCAATTTGTTTGAAGTGCTCCTTTGTCGGAGCCCATATCTTGGTATAGACTTTTTTGTTGTTTATGTATTTATTTGCTGCGGGGTACGACGGGGCCTGTCCGTCATATGATTATGTTTTTTGCTGCGAGAGGTACGTAGACATGTAGTGTGGGTTCGCATATGTTCGTGAGTTTTGCGTACGATTATGGCTTATCTACGTGTTGTAACGGCCTTATCGCCTTCGTGCACTATGTATCTGCGACATGGTTAAATTATTATTTACCTTATTTGTAATATTTTGCTAATTTAGGATAAGGTACGTATGAGTGCCCAACTAGGGTACGAGTCGCGGCCTACGGAGTTGGGTCGTGACAGAACCCACGGACTTTTATTACGCACATAATTATTTTTTTTTCCTAATAAAGATAAAATACAAAATACAACTTTCAGAAATAACTATTTTCATTGCTTTCAAATTACATAAACTCTGTAGTCAAACAGAACCAACACATATAACGTATCGGCTGATGGGGCCTCTTACAAACTGACAACCAACATCCACGACGAGCATCTAAAGTCTCTAACACGAATCCGAAATCATAACGGACAAACCTCCGACTCGGCGACACTCGGGAAAATAGAGCTTGCTATCTCGCTGGAACGTCTTCTATAATAACTTCAGCTCATCCGGGATACACGCGCGGCATGAAACGCGACCCCGAGACGGGGGTCGTGCGGAATATGTACTGAGTATGTAAGGCATGCAACACAAAGTAACAGAACTATAACTGAACAGACCGAACTATCAGGTACATACACTACTCAGAATACCATGTTATACCCCGTACTTTGTACGTCGGAATATTTTAAGTTGGTTGCGACAAATTAAGCCAAGGCTATTTTTTTTCCGACTTTGTTTTAAGGCACGAGTTGTTTGTGATAATATTGGTATGAAGTGTTAAGGGTAAGATTGGAATAAGGAAAAAAATTAGAGAATGAAAGTTGGAAGAAATTTTGGGACCAAAAATGAATTATGAAAAGTTGGCCATTATTTAAAAATGGCCATGTGTAAACTATATGTGTGTGTGTGGGCCGTATGGCCAAGTGTTTAAATTATATATGTAGTCCAAGATGACTAAGTAAGTCATCTTATTCATATTGCCTTAAGAAAATTCAAGAAACCTTGAGAGCAAGGAGAAGGCCATTCGGCCATGGTAGAAAAAAAGGGAAGATCAAAACTTCTCTTCAAAAAAATATTTTCTTCTAGGTTTCCTCCTAAGTTGAAGGTCCTCGTTAACATGGCATAGTTGTTGGAACAAGGAAATCATTTTTGTGCCTTGAACAAGATTCTAGTAGAGTGAACAAGGTGGAAAGGAAAGGTATGGTTCAATCTTATTTTTCATGTCTTGTGAATGATTTTCGTATGTTGTGGTGTGTAGAAATAAATGAAATATATGAAGTTGTGATGTTGAAGTGGTAGTCGTGTGTGTGGTATAGGTTGGCCGTGCATGTGTAGAATTGTGTTGGAGTAATGAATTAATTGTATTCAACGTGTTGGTGTGTTGTTGCAATGTGTAGAATGTGGATGAAAACCATGGAATGTGTGTATTGTGGTGTTGGCCGAAAATGGGCTGATTTGGTGTAGGTAAATGGACTAATGTGATGTAGTATGTTTGGGTTGTTGTTGTTATATAATTTATGAGGAAGAATAAAGGTTTGATGGTTCAAGATTGGAGTTGTGATTGTGCGGGCTGTTTTGCTAGCTAATGTGAATTAAATATGCTTCCTATATTTATGGTAATAATGTTGTTAAATGTGTGGATTGTTGGTGTCGTTGACGAAATTGGAAGAATGAAACGTATTGTTGATGTCCCTATGGAAATGGGTGGTTTCGGGTGGCTTGGCATATTATTTGGATTGTTTGAATAATTTTTGTGGATTGTTGGAAATGTTATTGACTCGTGTTTGAAAGGTTTGAATTGTTATTTGAATATGCGATTGTTGATATTAGTTTGGAAATATGTAGTTAAGTTGAATATAATTGGAATGTTGTCAAAGAATGTGGGAATGACATTGTTAGTGCTAGAATGCGTTTGAAATTACTTATTGATGTTGTTGGAATGGTTGTTGGTATTGTTGTTGAAGATTTGGCGAGTTAAATTCTCGGGGACGTCCAAGTTACGGGGGAAGTGCGCAAAAGTGCGTAGGAAAAAAAGTAATGGCTTGGAGTTGAATTCTTCGATGCTTATGGCTAATGTTCGATGCCTATTGATGTTGTCGTAGATTTTGAGAAGACGAGACTTACATTTGGATTAGCTTTAGGAAGCAAGCCGGGTATGTAAGCTTACCCTTCTCTTCTTTTGGCATGTCTTAGACGGAATTAAGGTATAACATGATATGTACCTCTGGAAATTCCATTCGTAAATTTCGAGTATATTTGTGATTCGTATTTGCTTTGATGTTGGCATCCTTAGTATGGTTTGTATGTCTTGGATATGACTGAGTTTGAAATCTTTGCATGCGATTCTTATATGTCTCTTGATATTCGTACCCTTAACGCGGTCAAGTTACGATCCTTACGTCTTTGTATGATTAAATTTCTAAGGTTGCAAAAGAGTTATATTTACAAAAGAATTTTGTTTCAAAAAGAGTTTTGTTTTCAAAAGGGATATATGCCTAAACGACTCCGAAACTACGAACGTCGTAACTTTTGCATACGACCTCGAAACGCCCCAAAACATAATATGTAAGTTCATAAGGCATCACTCTCCACTACCCTCGTAGTCGGGCTCGGACGGGGGTCGGCGCCGTCCCGTGGGCCGCGGCCTTTCTATGCTACCTTTATGGATTTTTCGGAAAATTTAATATTTTCTTCACTATGATTATTTATTTTTCTGTCGAGTTGGAAATAAGGATTTTATGCCCATGATTTTGATACGTAACAACGGTTTCTGAAGTTCGGTTTGATATGTCCCGAGCGAGATTCGGAGAAAACTTGATTTGACTATGGTTTTGGATTTTCGAAAAAAGGGGTTCGTTTTGATCATTCGGTTGGTACGCTGATGATGTATCAGAGATGCGTGTGGTTACTTACGATGCTCGTCGTTACGTGTTACCTCTTTCGCCGGATCCGAGCGGGTATGTGATCGTGCGCGCTATGATATACTCGGTGTATTGCTGTGTTACGGTTCTCGAGACCTCGCCATAGGGCGGGGTTCCGTTTATGGAGTTATCTTTGTGATATGGCTTACGATGTGTTGTGATGATGTGTTGTGTTCGGGGATACGGAGATTTGAAATCTTCGGTGTTATCTTGTGTTGTGGCGCCGGATAGGGTGGTGACCACGTTCGTCCGCCGGTCCTATGGGCCGCATACGAGTATGTGATAATGTATGATGCTATGTTGAGTTTGTTCACCGATGGTGGGGCAAACCCAATGATGAGGCAAAATTCCACATTGGTTTAGGCAAATCCCACATCGGTTAATGTTATTTCGTATGATTATGATGTGTTCGGTATCGAGTATGTTTAATTTGTGTGGGTCGGATGTAAGTACTTGGGTAATTAGGTTGTTACGACTACCGCTACTATTATTTCCTACTTCGGTTAGGACCTCGTTGATGTATGCTATGCTTTACGTACTCGCACATATTCCGTCTTCGAACCCACTTCTTCGGGGGGCTGCGTTTCGTACCACGCGGGCCCCGCGGATGAGTAGGTGATGCTAGCGGGAGATGCTCCCGAAACCGGATTGGCGAGCTCCACTTCCTCGGAGGCCGCCGAGTCCGAGTGCTTGTATGGTATACGAGACGTTAGTAGAGACTTTGCGGAGACGAGTGTCGAGTGTATGATATGTCGAATACATTTTGTAAGCGGCTACGTAAGCGCGTGTTTGTATGCGTTATGCTACCGATGTGTTTGGCCAGCGGCTCATATAGCGGAAACCGTTATGCCTTATATTACGGTTTTTCATACGATTGCGCATTTTATTTGGTTTGAAAAAAAAAAACGAAAGGCATGTTTGTTTCCTAAAAATTTTCCATTTCGTGCGTATGTTATGTTTTGTGGGCCTAAGATGGTTATGAATGTTACGTTAATCGCCGGGTTCGCTCGGCCACTGTGTATGGTCGGGTGCCCATCACTCCTATCCCGGAAGTTAGGGTGTGACATACCGTACGCTTACCTTTCGGACACGGTCCTATACACACATCCATCTCATCACCTTGAGAAAAAGGTACGGAAAATGAAGTAGGTCAACCGTAGTACCAAAATTCTTGTTTTACAATCCTGAGACCGCACGTCGAAGAGGTGCAGAAAATACGGAGTGCACGGAATATCACGCGTCGGACGGATGCAACGATAAATTATTCGTATAAGATTATGTATCGGATGAAATACCGAACGCGCGAGAATTCCGATGACTTCTTATACGGACGGATGTATTACGTACGTATTAATATTCGTACGAGGTCACATAGCGGACGGAATCCGAGCGTACGTAATTCGTACGTCTTGCTTTTCCGGATACGTATTAGATTATGAATATCGAATCATATAGAATTTACACGGATACGAACCCCACCTTTAAGAAGGGACGCGGCGAACGAGAATCACCATATGCCAAAGTAACATATCTTATACGCGTGTAACGTGTCCCGCCCCCTCCCGAGGGACTCGGTGGATGACTCATCAATGCATGTCAAAATCATAGATCACATATGCATATAACGTGTCCCGGCCCTCGATGAGGACTCGGTGAATAGGATCATGTATAACGGAATCATATGTCATATATGCAAATAACGTGTCTGCCCTTTGTTAAGGGACTCGGTAATATGGAATCATGCATGTCGGGAATCATGTACCAAATATACATAACGTGTCCCGTCCCTCTCAAGGGTCTCGGTGAATAATCATCATGCGCCCATCGCTGCCGCCATCCGCGTACCATCAAATCATAAATACATACGGATAACGTGTCCCGCAGCGCACGAGGGACTCGGTGAATAATGCGAGAGAGAGCACGATAACGAACCCGGCCGGGACTCGGTGAATCGTACAACGTGAAGTACGCACGAGAACATAACATGCCCGGCCAGACGCGTTGAAAGATACATTGAGTCATGCACGAGCGAGTCGTGAGAAACCATATGCACGTAAATCCGGACTCGATGAACACAAACACTTACCGATATTCGGAGGCTCGAGAAATGAGTTTCGGGTTCGTCGAGTTAGTATCGTTAAGATATGAGCGTTTGAAATACAGAAACCTCTTCGGACTTTTAAGCGATCGAGATCGTACACGAAGAACATTAAGGCTTATAGAAAGCATACTCGTATTAAAATACTCGGATCGGACGACTCATATCCAAATACACATATGAGCAATACTTATATCGGACGCTCGCGCGAGTACTCGTATCGGAGTTATACGTCACACCCCGACTTTACTAGGGTGTGATGGGCACCGACCCCATATTCGGAGCTAGCCGAACCCTCGGACTCTTAGTACACACATGCTCTTTTGGAATCATAAGACAAAGTAAAGTAAAATACATAGTAAAATTTTTCAAAATCTTTTCGTCGTTTCCCAAGTAAACGCAGTTTGTAAATATAAGGGCTCCGAAAAATAAAAAACACATCAACCAATTGGAACTCCGTTTTTAAGGCCGACACTCACTAGACCCACGACTGCGTACGCAAAGTCTCTAACCCGTAATCATGGACCATAGCACGTGTAAGCCGACTCGGCAACTCTCGGGCGAGTGGAGCTTGCCCGACATTCATTGAACATCTTCTATAATGACTTCTACTCGTTTGGGGGGGGGGGTACGCGGCATTTAAACGCAGCACCCACGAAGGGCGTCGATTCGAATAGTGTCTCTAGTATGTAAGCGCACAGACGGTAACATAGTAAAGAGATATGATCATGTGCAACAACGGTATAGAGAAGTAAAGCACGTCATGTGGAGGAGAGTATCTGTACATGGAATATATCGTAATGCCGTATCCAGGGTACATCGGGATCATATAATGTAAAGCCGTAACCCGAGCATATGAGTAATAGCTCGCATGGAAAACATAAAATATATCATAGGATAGCGAGTAACGTGCATTCGAGTGCCCCCAGGCGGATACCATGCATGCTTATTTGGTCATATCGGGTCATAGCGCGCACGAGACGGCTCGCCACATAGCGCCCAGGAATACTCGCATTCGGCCATAGATCCCCGCGTCGGGGCATCCCGTCCGGATGATAAGCATCGACCGGTGGCAATGAAACATAGTTTCCTTCCCATTCCCGCAGTATTCGAAGTATCCCGTCCTCACCCCGTATTCATATTTAGCATGCGAGAGAGCCCCGAAGAAATCATGTATTTATCGGAGTGACGTAAGGTCGGAAACCTCCGATCGCATTATGGAAGAATCATGGTCGCTTTGTCTCACCTTGAAGGAACGATAATCATAAGGCGAGACTATCAACATAGAACATACCATAGCATATCGGGTCATAGACATAGCATATCTGACATCATCATTGTCATCATAGAATCATAGTTGTCATAGAATCATAGTCATCATAGAATCATGGCCATCATAGGATCATAGTCATCATAGAATCATAGGCGGCATAGAATCATAGTCGTCATAGAACCATAGCCATCATAGGATCATAGTCGTTGCTTTAGTCATTAAGACTTTCAATATTGTAAAACTTGGTTTTTGAAGAAAAAGAATATTTTGGAAAACACTTGTAAACTTTTAGTAAGGAAAAATCATGCATTGGGGTCAAGGGTTTAGTTAAACAATTTTTTTTTTTTTTTATTAATAGTCGAAATTAATATCCAGGAGTTTCCTTTAACTGTAATATTGAAATAAACCGAAGGGAGCCATAGGAGGAAATTAGGGAATAGTGGGCCCACCTCGAGTCAAATGAGGCGGCGAACACCATTTACATATAACACGTTACATGACAAGACGTATGAGAGCCTTAGGGCATACGGATCCTATTCATGCAAGTTCTAGGTGTCTAGACAATTCCTTCGACTATTCATAGGCATTTAGTTCAATTCTACTGAATGAATAGTAGCCAAATTCAAGCTCGGATTTCTAGGATTAGAATGATCCCCGAGACACGTATTCCAGCCTATTACATCTAAGACATGCCATAGAAAGAAAGTGAAGCCTTACATACCTCTTTCCACTCCTTCTGCTACTCCAAATCCAAGTTGAAAATCCGCCAGAATCTACAATTTGGTCATGTTCACCAAACATTGATTAGAGCTTTTAGGAATCCAATCTTGAATGCACATTTGTCTACAAAAATTTCGACAAAGACACTTCGTAAATGCGCCTTCGAGAATATGGCTCGGCCCAATTCATCCATTAACAACAATCCAACTCGGCCAAACCAAAAACAATAACACATTATCAACCATACATTAACACCATTACTTATGTATTACAAAAATTCAAACTAATGTTACATTAACTTCTCCAACATTCCGATAGCGATTACAACTTCGTTTTAAGCCATCAAACCTTCATTTTTCATCATAGATTCCGCAACATAACAACTAAAATATCAAATAGAGTTAATTCACCACAACTTACCAAACCACCACATCATTCGGCTATCACAACCACATGCATGTTTTCATGAATTTTCATCCGTTTCTATACATTACAACAACCAACATGCCGCATAAAATTAGTTCATTATCCTTACATGCAATAACACTTACACGGCCAACATCAACATTCATGACTCAACTTCAACATCCATATTTTCATGGCTTTCATTCATTTCCTTACTTCACAATATACAAAAACATGCTAAACACAAGTAATTCACCCCTCCTACAACACCTCACACTCACGGCCACACACACACCAACATCCCTAGTTTGGTGATTTGTTCATCTCTATACACTACAACATCCACAAACCATTCATAACACATAAGAGAAGATTGAATCATACCTCTTTTACTTGCCTCCAACTCACGGCTAGGATTGGTTCTTCGCAAAACGGATGGTTTTCTTGTTCCAACAACTACTCCACGTCGACGAGGGCCCTTCACTTAGTAGGAAAACTTGCAAGAAAGAATTTTCCATGATCAACTTTGAGGGGCTGGTTTCGGCCAGCCCTCTCTCCATAGCCGTTTGCTTTCTTTTTTTTTTCTCTTCATGTTTCTTGAAATCTCTAGGAGATAAAAGATGAAGTGTGGTCTTCCTTTGACCATCACATATATATATATATGTATAATTGGGCATATGGCCAAGCACATGGCCGGCCCTCTCCTTTTTTTTCTTTCTAGATTTTTCTTTGTCTTTCCTTCCAAGCTTCTTGAATTTTCTAATTAATAAAAGATGACTTCCATGCTTAGTCATTTTTTTCACATGCATTTTGTATCCATGTGGGCCATAGTCCACCTTGAATCTTTTTCCCAAGTCATGCATAACAATTTCCAATTTCCAAATTTGCCCTTAATAATCCATGCCACTAATACGTACAAGCAACTTACGCATTAAAACAAAACCGGAGAATGGCCTTGCCCTTAACTTCCCGCGATTGTCTTAAAATATTCCAACGTACAAAATGCGGGATATAACATTATCATATCAGAATGCTTATACCAAAATACTTAGATCAGAATACCGATGTCAGAACATATACATCAGAATATTTATTTTGAATACTTATATCAGAATACTTAAATCAGAGTATTTACATCGGAATGCTTATACCAAAATATTCAAATCGGATCGTCGTACCGAAGCATTTATATCGAATGGTCGAACCGGAATGCTCATATACGAGTTACCGGATACTTATATCAAATTCGGAACAATAGTCAAAAGTTTCCTTAATTATCTTACGGAAATAAGGCAAACGAAAAAGACAATTAGGTGTCGGGGATTGTGGGCCTACCTCGGTCAAATGAGGTGGCGACACAATTTACGTATTTTACACTTCATAATATCATTCATGATAGTTTTAAGGTAGTCGGGTCCCATTTGTTCAAGTTCTAGGTATTTAGACAACTTTTCCAACCCTTAGCAACATAATTGGTTCAATTCCCCGAAAGAAAAAGGGGCAATTTCGGACGTGGATTCGGAGAGTAGAGTTGTCCCCGAGGTCCAAATTCAAGCCTAGTATATCTAGGACATGCCAAGAGAAAGAAAGGGTAAGCCTTACATACCTTTTCCGCCGCTTACACTATTCCAAATTCAATTTCCAAATCCTCCAAAAATCTACAAATGGTCACATTTGCCAAACATTAATTAAAGTCTTTAAGAATTCAAATCTTGAATTAGCATTTGTCTACGAAATTTTGCAAAGCATTTCCCGTAAAATGCGCTCGTCCCCGAGAATTTAACTCGCTAATTCAACAACAACAAACCCGAGAATGAAACTCGGCCACATTATCAATAACAACACCATTCACACCAATGCAAGAGCTATGTTACCAATATACTAACTTTCACAATAGTTCACAATCGGTTTCAACTCCAACTCGAATCATCCAACACCTTCATTTTCATCACATAAACCATCACAACAACACACATATTAACAACATTGTTTTCACAATTAAAGAAACGACGCCAAGATCACATTGGCTTCAAATCAGCCCGTAATCATTCCAACATCAATTTAAATCATCAAATTCTCATTTTTGTCGTAGAATACATATCGACAACAATCAAATTACCACATAGAAACTTATTCATTTTTCTTACACAATATACCACGGCCAACACTAACACACTAAGCTTATAGTTTCCATACATTTTCCATCATGGAATTCACAACACAACAACAATCAAACTACTACATGAATTCAATCCAATTGTTTCACACCTATACCCCATTCGGCCACCTTCCACATTTCCGACGTCAAGCAAATTCATTAAACTTTCATTTCCAATATAGAGTTCACAACCTCAACTAGAATACTACATAAAATTAACTCATCTTTATCTACACAACAACACATGCACACGGCCACATGCATATGTATGCACCATCATGCAAACTTCCATATTCTCATGAGTTTTATCCTTTTCTACACACTACAACATATATGAACCCTTCATAACATATAAAAAGGGATTGAATCTTACCTTTCTTCTCCAACTTCTTCACTTAGCTAAGGGTGGAATTTGCACCAAAGAGTGATTCTCTTTGCTTCAACAATTACACCATGTTGAAGAGCATCCTTGAATTAGTAGAAATACATGAAGAAGCAATTTTTTGAACAAGATTTCAAAGGTTCTTCTTTTTCCCTTCAATTGCCGAATAGGCCTTTATTTTTTCCTTCTTCTTCCTTTTGTTCTTTCTCTCAAGTTTCTTGAATTTTCCAAATGAACATATGATGATTTTCTTTCATCCTTGTGCCATATATATTTTAAAAGGTCATGTGCATAGCACATGCCTATCTTGTTTTTATTTTCTTTCTTCTTTTTTCTAGAAATTTCTTCAATTTATGGCAAAGATGACTTATTTGTCATCCTTTTTCTTCACATGGCCAATATGGCCTTTTTGGAACTTTCATGAACTTATGTGAAATTCTCATTTTGCCCCTCGACTTTCCTCAATATTACCATTTCGCCCCAAACGGCCTTCCACATTATTTCCATTGGCCATTTTGCAAATTTCTCTTTTTACCCTTGGCCTTTCCCAATATTATCATACTACCGATGTTCATAAATTATATTCCTAACAACTCGGACGCTAAAATAACTCTTGAAAATGATCTTGTTCTTAACTTGCCACGACTTTCTCAAATTATCCAAATGTATGAAATACGGGGTATAACACCACAGATGAGTAAGTGATGTTAGCAGAAGATATTCCAGCTGGATTGGCGAGCTCCATTTCTCGGTCTTTGCCGCCGAGTCGAATGCTTTTGCTATGGTATCAGAGTTATGTTAGAGACTTTGCGCATTACGTTGTCGTGTGTATGATATGTCAGTTTTATAAGCGGCTATGTAAGCCGATGTATTGTTATGCATAAATATGTTACGAACTTCATATGTTTACAGATTTCATACGATGCTAGTATATTTGATTTGACGAAGATGAAAAGGCATGTTCGTTTTCGGAAAAGAAAATTTTCATTATGTACTTATGATATGATTTGAGGGCTGACATGTTTATGAGTATTGTGAGAGTCAGCGGGTTTGCTCGGCCCTAGGTAAGGGTCGGGTGCCCATCACGCCCTATGAAAAGTTAGTGTCACGACCCAACCCCGTAGGCCGTGACTAGTGTCCGAATTGGACACTCATATGCCCCTGACACTCGGAATTGACATACTAACTTGCATAAATATAAACAATCGCATATGATCCCAGATCAGCGCATAATGGCCAACAGATTATCACAAAATAGTCAACATATGTCAGAAAAGCCGGCTAGGCCATCGTAATGTACATATCATATCAGAATAGCCGACAAGGCTGCCACGGCGGGTAAGATCGCCCAAACATATATCACACATATACATAACTATACAGACATAGCTATACCCACAGACATGTCCACAGACCTCTAAGCAGAGCAACAAAATCATATGACGGGACAGGGCCCCGTCGTACCCCTGAATAAATATATACATATGCATCAGAAAAGTATATATACCAAAATATCAGCTCCGGACGAAGGAGCAATCCCGGCAGCGAGAATAGGTGTCCTAAGCGGGTGGATCACCAGCCGAGCGTCCGTACCGCGGGCATGAACGCGCCCCCCGAAGACGGGGGGGGTAACGTGGTGTACCGAGTATGTAAGCGTAAATACGTAACCACGATAATGTATACGGAAAATAGATATGATATGCAAAATGTCAAATATGTAATTAAAATATAAGTCATGCATAGGCTCTTAGAACGATGATCGCCGCCCGTCGATGGCGCCATACCACAAGATCACACCGAAAGTTTCATATCTCCGTAACCCGACATATCCCCGTAACACATCATAGCCAACCGTAACACCATACACGAGATAACACCCAATATAAACGGAACCCGACTCTCTAGCGAGGAGCTCGGGAACCCGTAACACAAAGATCACACCGGAATATATCATAACGCGCACGAAATATAACCGGCCGGGATCGGTGAACGAGGCAATAACCATAAGCACGGCGGAGTCGTGAGTTACCATATGAATAAAATCATAATCTTCACTCATTAAGTAAATAAGAAACCCATATGCGGAAGTCAAAGTGGAAGCAATGTTAAGTTTTCCCAAAAATTCCCTAAGGGTAGCATAGAAAAGCCGTGGGCCCCACGGACGGGTGCCGACCCCCATCCGAGCCCGGTACTACGAGGATTAGGGGAAAGTTATGCCTTATGAACTTACATATTATGTTTTGGGGCGTTCCGAGGTCGTATGCAAAAGTTACGGACGTTTGAAGTTCGGACCCCTTTTGTAGTCAAAATTCTTTCTAAGTCTTTCAAACTTCAATCATTTGAAACATAAGAAATCTTAGTTTGAATACGTTAAGGAATAAGTTTTTAGAAACGAATAAAGTACGCATCTAAGCTCGGATTTTAGGAGTAGAATAACCCTGGGGCTCGGGTCATAGCCTAGTAGTACTAAGACATGCCAAAGACGAAAAAGTAACGCCTTACATACCTCTTCCGCTCGCAAGATAAGTCAAGCCTCAACTCTCGGCAACTTCAAGATCTACATAACGCCAAGTATATAAACATTAGTCGTACGCACTTAGGCATTTAATTCCAAATGAACATTAATTTCGAAATTTACGGACTTCCCACAAGAATACACCAACCCCGAGATTTCAACTCGGCCAATTTCAACAACAACCAAACTACAACATCGTAATCAATTCACAATGCATTCCAACATTAACTTCCAATTCCAACACATTCCAACTCTAAACACATATTGCTACATACTTAGGGACATTCCAATATATTCAACTAACCTCATATAATCAAATTAACATTAACGCTCATACGTTCAATTACTAATCCGAACCCATTCAAACCATATACAAGAACACTTTAAGTAATTAATACAATTTTTCAAACAATCCAAACGTTGTTCCAATTTAGCCCAAATTGCCCCCCAAACCCGAGCAACACCTCTCACCTTCCTTACTTTCAATTTCATAGATTACACTAACAATTCATGCATTAGCAATGTCATTCTCTTAAGTACAAGATTTTGCATTAATCGTACAATGACTTCCTAAAATGTGCCCCCCGCATTCTTCACAACATCAACGTGGATCACCCAAGGCTCATTAGCGATATAAAACTCACAACGACAACAACTAAGGCCTTAAATAACATTTGCTCATCCTTGGCACAAACATGGCCTACATTCGGCCATCATAATACACACACACATATATATATGATTCACATTCATTCAACACACTATAACAACAAGGAAACATGCTACATGTAATTCAAGCTATCATTCCAACAATACATTGAACATGCACGGCCACAAGCCATGCGTGCTCCATGCCACGGTTCAACTCCAACACATAGGTTTTCATGAATTTCGTTCATGTTTGCATACTACGACATGTCCACACCATTCACAACACATAAAGGAAGATTAATTCTTACCTCTTCTTCTTCTTCACTTCACACGCCAACTAAGGTGGTGAATAAGAGAAACGGATGGCTTATTGATCCAACCAACGCCTCCACGTTAACGAGCACCCTTGAATTAGTTGTTTTGCTAGAAGAACCAATTTTTTTGAAAGAGATTTCTTGGTCTTGAATTTGCACCCCTATGGCCGAATGCTCCTCTCTTTGTCTTCTCCTTATTTTCTTGATTTTTCTAGAAATAGAATGAGGAGAAAGATGACTTAGTCATCTTTTAAGTTGCCAACAAAAATATTCATGTGGCCTTGGCCCACAATTAAGGTGGCCGGCCACTTTGGCGCCTAAATTTCCATAATTCACAAGTTGTCTTAATTCCTTTTTTGGCCCCAAATATTTCCTTAATGTTTTCATGCTAACAAAGTCATATACCACTTATTTAAAACAAAGTCATGATTAAAAGAAAATCCCGACTTCTTGTCCCGGAATAGTCTTGTATCCTAACTTGTCATATTACACTTGGATTATCCCGTTGTTAAAAATACGGGATATAACATCCTCCCCCCTTTAGAACATTCGTCCTCGAATGTTGGACTTGTCCTACGGGGTCTTGTAGGCAAGTTCGGGGGAGTTCCTTTGTAACTATTACATACAATTCATTTGTTAATCAACGTAGGTAAGTAAGGAATTTAGATTACCTGTGGGCACCGGGAATAAATGAGGATACTTCTTCCTCATCTGCTCTTCTGCCTCCCAAGTCATTTCCTCCGGATTGTTGTTCCGCCACAGCACCTTAACGGAGGCCACATCTTTGTTTCGCAACCTTCTTTCCTGACGATCCAATATAGCCACCGGCTGCTCCTCATAGGATAGTTCTTCCGTGACCTGGACATCATCCACAGGAAATATTCTGGAAGGGTCACCAATACACTTACGGAGCATAGAAACATGGAATACGGTGATCGCTCCCAAATCAGTGGCATCCAATTCATAAGCAACTTTGCCTATTCTCCGAACAATTTGATAAGGCCCAATGTATCTTGGAGTCGAGCTTCCCTTTCTTACCAAATCTCATAACACCTTTCATAGGCGATACCTTCAGAATACCCAATCACCAACCTCGAACTCATGGGCCGACGTCGATTATCCGCATACGATTTGCCGACTCCGGCCGCTAATAATCTTTCCCGAATAAGCTTTACTTTGTCCACCGCCCGCCGGATCATATCCGGACCAATTAATTTTAGTTTCACCGACATCGAACCAGCCAATTGGTGACCTCGCATTTCTGCCATAAAGCCCGTACGGTGCCATCCGGATGTCGGAGTGGTAAAAGCTATTATTATAGGCAAATTCAATTAACGGTAAGTGATCATCCCGCCTACCTCTCGAAATTGATAATTGTCACGACCCAACCCCGTAAGCCGTGACTAGTGCCCGAGTTGGGCACCCAAACGCATTCATCAAACCCGAATCACACACACCGCTTATGCACATATGAATATCAAACGCCGTCTCAAACACAACCATACACATACATAGAAGCTTCGCGAGGCTATCAACGGCACAACGACCCAAAATATATACACATGCGAGCCGGGGAATACTGCCACGCGCGAATAAAGTTCCCCAAAACATATAACATACGAACACATCCGTACGTAGTAGGCACATAACCCACATATACATCTACGTGCCTCTAAACAAACCAACGAGAATCATATGACGGGACGGGGGGCCCCGCCGTACCCCCGACACACACACATATATGCAACGAATGAGTATATACCAAGATATAGGCTCGGGACGAAAGGAGCACTCCAACACGGCGAACGGGTCTCCTAACCCGGCGGATCGCCAAACCGGGCGTGCGCCGCGGCATGAAACGCGACCCCGAAGAAAGGGGGGTCGTGCACGAAATATATGTGCGAGTATGCAGCGTAAAATACAAAAGAAATAACCGAGTCACTTTTCGAAACGAAGTACCGTAAGTAAGTACATTTCCAAAATGCCAAATGTTTATTTTTAAAATAGAAAGCATGCAAAAGGGCACGAAAATATGGTCGCCGCGTCGATGGCGCCATAACACAAGATAACACCGAAGGTTTCAAATCTCCGTACAACCCCGAACGCAACACATCATCACAACACATCATAAGCCATATCACAAAGACAACTCCATAAACGGAACCGTACTATGGCGGAGGTTCCCGGAACCGTAACACAAAGATAACACCGAATATATCATAGTGCGCACGACAACATAACCGGCCCGGAACGGTGAAAGATGTACCAACAACACGCACGAGCAGAGTCGTGAGTAACCATATGCATAAAATCGTCATCATAGATTCAAAAAGTAAGTAAAATGACCATACATGGGAATCGGGAAAATCGTCATACCAAACTCTCTCAAACGTCATCAGAAATGTACAAAGGAAGGTCGCGGGACCCACGGACGAGTGTCAACCCGAGCCGGCCCGCCTATGGAAAACATACTCATCACACGTTATACAACCTCCCACCGATATCGAGGCAATCCGAGCCCTTAGTCGAAAGTTACGGCAGTTCGTAGTTCAACACCGTTTAAGAATAAAGCTCTTTTGAAAATCAAGTTTTTATGCAACTTTAAAATCAATTTTTTTCCAACAACATCAAAACCAATATTTTCTCACGTCAACATACGAATGCCAAGGGACAAACGCGAATCATAGACACGCCGGATTGTGAGAATAGAATTCCTCGAGGCCCGTGGTCGTAGCCTATGCACAACTAAGACATGCCAAAAGAAAGAAGAGTTAAGCTTTACATACCTCGCTCGCACACAACGCTAATCCAAATAAAACTTATATCTCGAATTCTCCAAGATCTACATAACATCAATAAATACCAACGTCAACTAAGCATTTAGAAGCTCATTCCCAACTAACACATAATCCTATGGAAATTTGGGCAAAGACTTCGAAAATAGACCAACCCCGAGAATTCAACTCGGCCAAATTCAACAACACAACAACACCAACAATTATTC
>NW_026727705.1:0-30952 GCF_029784015.1 Lycium ferocissimum
TTTCTGGGCTTAGCAGGTTATTACAGGAGATTTGTTGAAAGTTTCTCTTCTATTTCTGCACCACTCACAAAGCTGACCCAGAAATCAGCTAAGTTTCAATGGACAGATGCTTGTGAACGTAGTTTCCAAGAGCTAAAAGATAGATTGACTTCTGCACTAGTCCTGACACTTCCAGAGGGATTGAAAGGTTATGTTGTTTATTGCGATGCTTCAGGGATTGGGCTAGGATGTGTATTAATGCAACATGGTAAGGTGATTGCGTATGCTTCAAGGCAATTACGAAAACATGAGAAAAATTGTCCAACTCATGATCTAGAATTGGCTGCAGTGATTCATGCCTTAAAGATGTGGAGACATTACTTGTATGGTCTTCATGTGGATATTTACACGGATCATAAGAGCCTTCGATATATCTTCGAGAAAGAGTTGAATTTGCGCAACGACGATGGTTGGAGTTGCTAAAAGATTATGATGTTGATATTTTGTATCACCCCGGAAAGGCAAATGTGGTGGCTGATGCTCTTATCCGCAAAGCTATGGGAAGTTTGTGTGATGTACAACCAGAGAAAAGAGAGATGGCTCGTGAGCTCCAGCAGTTAGCTAGCCTAGGAGTTCGAGTAGTGGACTCAGGTAGCAGGGGGACTACCATTCAGAATTCAGCAGTCTCGTCGCTAGTAGTGGAAGTGAAAGAGCGACAATACGAAGATCCCATGCTAATGCATTACAGAGATACACTCCCTCAGAAGGAGAAGTCATCATTTGAGATTGCAGGAGACGGAGTTCTCCGATGCCGAGGCAGATTATGTGTTCCTGATATGGCAGATTTACGCCACCAAATATTGAGAGAAGATCATTGTTCCCGTTATTCTGTCCACCCCGGAGCAACGAAAATGTATCATGATCTTACATCCGTATATTGGTGGAATGGGATGAAGAAAGATATAGCAGAATTTGTAGCTAAATGTCCCAATTGTCAATAAGTGAAAATTGAGCACCAAAGCCGGGTGGATTGTTGCAAGCTATAGAAATCCCAACTTGGAAGTGGGAAGTAATTAACATGGACTTCATTACAGGCTTACCCCGTTCTCGACGTAAGTATGATTCCATATGGGTGATTGTAGATAGACTCACGAAGTCAGCTCATTTCTTACCAGTTAGAACGACATATGTGTCACAACCCAACCCCGTAGGACGTGGCTAGTGCCCGAGCTGGGCACCCATACGCACCTGCTAACCATAATCAGTGTACAAACAGATTACACATATACAAAAGTCAGACATCAGATCATAGCTGGCATAACCAGATCGTATACATACAGAAAAGTGGAACGTCGCCCCGAAAGCTGTCACAAATATATATATACAGATGTTATCGCACATAAGCCAACAAGGCTGTCGAATACGGGGGACGTCCAAATCATAAATCACACAGACACAACTGAACAGTGATCACCCATAACCCACACATATATGTCTACAGACCTCTAAGAATCATAATAAAATCATATGACGGGACAGGGCCCCGCCGTACCCCCGAATAACATATGCATATGTACAATAACAGAATCTGGACCAAAGTATAGGCTCGGAACAAGGGAGCGCTCCAAGACAAATCCTCGAACGGGAATCTGCTGGTGGATCATCCAAACAAGTATCTGTACCTGCGCGGCATGAAACGCAGCCCCCGAAGAAAGGGGGTCAGTACGGAATATGTACTGAGTATGCAAAGCATAAATAAACAGTAAACAGGATCATAATCAGAACCAGAAGTACAGAAAGTAAATGCAATATCCAGAGTATCGAAATGCTTACTCATTAAAACATAAATCATGCATGGGGCTCTTAGAATATGGTCGCCCGCCCGTCATTGGCGCCATAACACATCATACTCAAGAAGATTTCATATCTCCGAAACCCGATATATCACAACATCAAATATACACGGTACCCGGCCATCTAGTGAGGGGCTCGGCGAGCCTGGGACACATCATAACACCAAATATACACGGTACCCGGCCCTTTAGCGAGGGACTCGGCGAACCGGACACATCATACTCCGGAATATAACATAGTGCGCACGATAGCAAAACTGGCCCGGGACTCGGCGAAAGAGGTAATAACAGAATGCACGAGCAGAGTCGTGAGTAACCATATGCAATTTAAAACATTTTTAAAAACTCCATAGAATAGTCAAAACGAACTATCATTTAAACCCAAGAGAGTAATCAAATCAAGTTTTCTTCCGAATGTCGTTCGAGAACATCTCAAATAGAACTTTAGGAATCATGGATACGTATCAAACCATATGAAATAGCTTATGGAAATTAGGGGCATAATCGTCATTTCAAACTCGATAGAGAAGTAAGTAATCGGCGCTCGAAGGTTAAGACGTTAATCACACTAAATCCTTTCAAAAGTCGCTAGTATTATACAAGGGAAAGTCTCGGGGCCCACGGACGAGTATCAAACCAATCCGAGTCCATCTATGAAAGTTGGAGACCTTATTCATTATAGAATCTCCTACGAACGTTTCGAAGCGATCCGAGCGTCTATGAAAGTTACGGTCGTTCGTAGTTACAGAATCTTTTAAAAACAACGTTCTTTATGCAACATTTGAAATCCAACTATACAAAAGACTTAGGAACCATAATTTGACAACATTAAGAACATTAACATCCGAAGTGAACAAAAACCGCATACGGGCTCGGATCTTAAGAATGGAGTTACCCCGAGACTCGTGTCATAGCCTACTTACTACTAAGACATGCCAAAGAAAGAAAGGTTAGGCTTTACATACCTTGTCCGCCTCCTAAGCTACCTCCTAAGCTAATCCAAACTCAAGTCCCGGCTTCTCAAATCTACAACAATGTCATCAGATATCAAACATTAGCCATAGGCACTTAGGAATCCGATTCTAAGCTATCACTTGATTTACAGAAATTTGGGCAGCATTTTCCCCTGTAAATTCAACAACCCCGAGAATTCAACTCGGCCAAACCTTCAACAACAATACCAACAACCATACTAACAACATCAATAAGTAATTCAAAACTCATTCTAACATTAGTAACTCTTTTCTACATAATTCGACAACATTCCACTTACATTCAATTCAATTACATACATCAACCCAACGCCAATGCTCACACATTCGAATACTAATCCGCAACCATTCAAACGAGATTTAAGAATACTTCAAACAATTCGCACAACATTCAAACGACTCAACCAACATACCCCAAACCCGAATCCTTCCAATTTCCATAGGAACATCAACAACAAAATTCTTTCTTCCAAATTCATAAACTACACCAACATTCCACACATTAACAACATCATTTTCATAAATTCAAGAAACCACATTAAAGTCACATTATCTTCTCTAACAACCTACAAACGACTCCAACTTCAATTTAAATCATTAAACTATCATTTTCATCATAGAATCCACAACAACAACAACCAAAAATATTAAATAGAATTAGTTCATCACTCCAACACATACAACACCTACACGGTCCAACTTCCACACACACAATTTCATGAACTTCATCCATCTCTACACACTACAACACATTCAAACCATCCATAACACATGTAAAAGAGGATTAAAACTTACCTTTTTCACTTAGTTCTTCAACTTGGCTTGGGTTGAGAATTGCAAGAACAAGAGCTTTGTTCACTCCAACAACTACTTCATGTTATTTAGGACCTTCCAATTATAGGAGAGAATAATTTTTTGATCAACTTTCCAAGAGCATAGGTTCGGCCAGCCATGGCCGAACAGCCCCTCCTTTTTTTCTCCATGGTTCTTCATATTTCTAGAGTGATGAAATGATGAATTAGTCTTGCCCCTCATCTAATATATACACATAAGAGTCATCCATGTGTCCATGGCCCACACATGGCTTGGATGAATTTAATTTGGCCAAGCCATGGGTGGTGCCCCACTTATATGCCACACCGCCAAATGGCCATATATGGCTATTTCATGAAAATTAATTAGCTTCCAAATAATTCACTTTTGACCCCAAATTTTTCTTAATATTTCATGCCAATAAAAGCATAAGCAATTTATGCCTTAAAATAAAATCGGGTGTCAAAAATCCCAACTTCGTATCCCGGAATAGTCTTGTCCTTAACTTTTCATGGTTAGCTCGGAATGTCTCAACGTACAAAATACGGGATATAACAATATGTAGCAGAAGATTATGCAAAGCTCTATGTTAAAGAGATAGTGCGACTTCATGGTGTTCCAGTATCTATTATCTCAGACAGAGGAACTCAGTTTACGGCTAATTTATAGAAGTCCTTCCAAGAGGGTTTGGGGACTCATGTGAGCCTTAGCACGACATTTCATCCATGGGCGATGGACAAGCCGAGCGTACCATTCGGACCGCTTCGAGGATATGTTACGGGCATGCATGTTAGATTTTGGAGGTAATTGGGAGGATCACTTACCACTCATTGAGTTTGCTTACAATAATAGTTATCATTCTAGCATCCAAATGGCCCCGTATGAGGCTTTATATAGGCGAAAGTGTAGATCCCCAATTGGGTGGTTTGAAGTAGGAGAGACTAAATTGATAGGTCCGGACCTGGTCCAGCAAGCCATAGAAAAAGTTAAGCTCATACAAGATCAGTTATTAGCAGCCCAAAGTCGTCAAAAGTCCTATGCGGATAATCGCCGAAGGGACTTAGAGTTCCAAGTTAAAGATTGGGTATTCTTAAAAGTGTATCCAATGAAGGGCATTATGAGATTTGGCAAAAAGGGGAAGCTTAGTCCCCGGTACATTGGGCCTTATGAAATTGTGCGCAAGGTAGGCAAAGTGGCTTACGAATTAGATCTACCTCCTGATTTGGAATCAGTTCACCCAGTTTTCCATGTCTCGATGCTTCATAAATGTGTTGGAGATCCTACTAGGATCATTCCAGTACATGATGTTCAAGTGACAGAGAAACTGATTTATGAAGAGGTACCCATTGCCATATTAGATTGGCAAGTACGGAGGCTTAGAAACAAAGAAGTGGCCTCAGTTAAAGTTTTGTGGAGAAATAATAACCGAGAAGAGATGACATGGGAAGCGGAAGAAATCATGAAATCCAAATACCCGCACTTATTTCAGCCCCCGGAAGAGGGTCAAGATGAGACATCAAGATCATAAGGTATGTATGTTTTTCTTTTATGCATTTGGGTCGTGTGTGGCCAAATTCTATTGCTATTATGTTGTGGCCCTATGAGGCATTGTTATTATGGGTTGTTGTGACAGGATGGTAGTGCCATATTATAGGGGAAACTCTGGCAAAATTTTTATAGAATCCCCGAGGACTTAACATTCGAGGACGAATGTTCTTAAAGGGGGAAGAATGTTACACCTCAGAAAATTTTCCGTTGATGCACAGTGAATAGGCTAACGAAGAGCACGAAGTATATGGTATTTTGATAAGTAAGGAATGACATTTGATGACCCTAATTAAGATATTAAAGGTATTCGAAGTAAGGGTAGAAAGTTTGCCAAGAGAAGACAAGGCATACGACAAGTATCGGAAGAGATTTACGAGTAACGAGTTAATGATGGCTTAATGATGAATTGGAGAAGAGTTATAACATCCCTTAGATTGTTAATGGGGTGATAAACAAGTGTTAAAAAGGTTCCATAAGGATTGGAGATCAAACGAAGTGACGAGAATAAGATCAGTGAACTGATGGGTAATACGGTCGATTATACGATCCGTATAATGTTATACGGTCCGTATAATGGACTGCAGAACCATCACAGTGAAGGTCCCTCACTGATGGGATTATACGGTCACTTATACGGACCGTATAAATTTATACGGACCGTATAATGTGCCGTATAATGGTCACAGAGACGAGGTGTTGAAGGGTCCATTTCACGGTCACTTATACGGACCGTATAAGTTTATATGGACTGTATAAGTGTCCGTATAATTTCCTGACGGGTCAGATTTTTGAGTTATTAAAAAGGGACCAAGTTCATTATTTCATTTCCATTTTCCACTCCTTCTCTCTAGAACTCTCTAGAACACTTCTCCCACAAAAATTCAAGAGATATTGGTCATTATCTACATCAAACTAAGTGAATAAAGTGTAAGAAACCCATTAAAGTTCATCCAAGACAAGAAATCCAAGTGAAGGTGAAACTAGGGTTTTGCTCAAGTGGGGTGTTTGCACCCAAGGTTCATTCCTACATCATCTAAGGTAAGTTTTATGATATTTCCATATTGTTTAAGGTATTTGAAAGTTACACTTGGATTATATAAGGAAATAGGAAATGGGTCATGAATGTTGGAATAGCGTCACTTTTGAGTAAATGTTTGGATTGAGTTATGATTCTTGATACATTATGATTATAACCATGTTATAAATGATATTGAGAGTATGGAATAGACATTGTATGTGAATGAACGTAATCGTGTGTTATGACCATGAATATGGATGATTGGAAGTGAATTGAGAAGTAAGGATAATGTAGGTGAATAAAGGTTATTGTTATGATGTTGTGAATGTTAGTATTGATGTTTGGGAGTTGATATATGATATGGAGGAAGTCGTATAAATAAAAGAGATGCTGTCCAATTTTCTCTAGCCTTAGTCAAGTATGCTAAGCTATTGATTTTTTAATGTTAGTATGTACTCTAATGAAGGTAGAAACGTGAGCATTGAAGGAGAACGTGCAAGTGATAGAATAGTTGAACGGAAAGGTATGTAAGGCTAACCCTTCTTTCATAAGGCATGGTTCTTTGGCCAAATATCTATTCTTCTGTGAGCCTACAATGTCTTCCAAATGATCCTATCTCTAAAAAGCTACTAAGTTTATGATCCTCGATATGTCACGATTGTACTAAATTCCTTATACGACGAGTATTCCTCTAGGGGTAGATGAAATGAAAGACGATAGTAATGATGTTAAAGATGCTTATGAGCTCATATGTATATGTGCCTATGTATGGCTATTATGAAACCCTGAGCTTATATGGCCGGGTAGAATATAGTAAATATGTGTATATATAATGCGCGCACACCACTGCAGTTGGGTACGGATAACCCTGAGCCTTGGTAGGGCCAGGTATGTATGACACTGAGCCTTGGTAGGGCCAGGTATGTGAAACACCGAACCTTCATGGTCGGGTATGCTATGTAAAGGCTATGTATATGCAATGTATATGATATGTAAACGATATGTATATGATACGAATCTGAGTATGAATGGAAATATGAATACGAACACGAAAATGGATACGAAAGGTAAATGAGTGCGGATACGTATACGGATATGGATGTATGTACACGGATACGCAATAGAAATGGAATGTCCCTATGACAAGCAAGTAAGTGCTATAATGATGATACTATTATCTCCCATCTTATGTCATTTCATATGTTGTCTATTATGCTTTCATATTGATGTTGATCATGCTTTACCTACTCAGTACATTCTTCGTACTAACGTCCTTTTGTTTGTGGACGTTGTGTCATGCCCGCAGGTGGCCAGGGAGACAGACTTGATCCATAGCCTCATTATTCAGGGACTACATAGCGGAGCTCCATTTCATTCGGAGCTACAGCTTTTGGTATAGATTCTTTTGTGTACATATTTATGGGCATGGCGGGGTCCTGTCCCGCCTATATGATATGACATACTCTTCTTAGAGGCTCGTAGACATGTGTATATGGTTAGATGTGTTTGGCCTTGTCGGCCTATATTTTGGGATATTATTTTGTTAAGCCTCGTCGGCTTATGTACATTTATTTGGGCATAGTGCTAATGATGATATAAATGAATTATCGCCCAATGGAATTTGTATGATGATGAATGAAAAGTATGATTTAACTATGTAGCTCACTTAGATGTAATGTGAAAGTATGTTAAGAGGTGCCTGGGTGGGTTAGCATCAGGTGCCCGTCACGGCCCTTCGGTTGGGTCGTGACAAAAGGGGTTAAAGACAAGTAAATCATATTCGATTAGAACCCTGTTTTTTGTAGTTAAACCAAGAAATGTATGTACATGGCATAAAATAAAGAGACAAGAGTTAGAAATATAGTATGAAGCTTATGGTATTTCGAGAGCTCAACAATGGAGTTAGGGTTACAAGTGTAAAGAATGAGATGCCTTATTCCTTCTCCAAGAAGGTATATTTATCTCCACAAATCCAAGACTTTTCAACCTAAAAGTACAATGAAGATGACTACTTCACAGTACAAATGTCCCATCAAACAGTGACCCAAGGCTTGAGACTGACTGACGTCGGATGGGAGTTGGTGGAAGTGCATTCCAGCTGGAAAAGGAGTGATGCCGGAGAGGGAGAGAGATCCCGTGGCAATAGCTATATTGGTTGCCTTGACCATGGACCGGTTCATGTCACACCGAGGAAATATCGGTCCTAGCCATACAGGGGATAACGACTTCGAGGAACCCATTGGGGCATGCCATGGCCATCTTTGCAGGCTCGGGTCTGGCTGAGTTGAGACTTCCATGTGTCAAATTCTGATTGCTCCACCTACCAAGCCCAAATTTCACCCCATACAATTTTTCCTTTTGGCCACACCTCAGTTTTCCAAGAATTTTTTTTTTCTTTTCATGAACATAAAAATGCTTTAGCTCTCAAAACTTGGCCAAACAACTTATTACACCTAATTAACGAAGCAGCCCGTATTAACACATTAATAAATGATGTGTCGCATTAATTGGGACAGAGCAAGTACCTTCCAGTAACAGTGCACTCAGCCTAATATTCTTTCGTTAAACTTAACAATCATTGAGCAAATTATTTTATTTCAAGTGCCACAGTTAGTATAAAACAAAACTACTACTGCCCACACTTATACTACTTTTGAAACTTTTAGGGTGTGTTCAGTATGGAGGAAAGCATTTTCCAGAAAATGTTTTCCAATTTTCTCAGGTTAGTTTGGTCAAAAATTTTAGAAAATATTTTCCTCAAAATTGGGGAAAATGACTTCCCTAATAAAAGTAGGGAAAACAAGTTCATAAGTTCATTCCACCAACCACCCTACCACTCCCAACCCCCACCCATCCCACCACGCCCACCCCCACGCACGACCCCATCCCTCCCCCCTCCCTCCCCCGTCCAAAAATAAATTTTTTTTGGAAAAAAAGTTTTGACATTATTTTTGATCTTTTGCACCCCCCACCAAAACTCCGCACCCTACCCCCCCCCCCCCCCCCAAAAAAATTTTTTTTTTTTTTAAAAAATGTTTTGACTTTTTTTTTTGCACCCCCCACCCCACCTTAAAGACCCTACCCCACCCCGCACCCCCACCCCGTACGCCTCCCCCACAAAAAAAATATTTTTTTTTGAAAAAAAAGGTTTTGACTTTTTTTTTTTTGCACCCCACCCCCGTACCCCTCCCCACAAAACAAAAAATCTTTTTTGAAAAAAAAAAAGTTTTTGACCTTTTTTTTTTTTTTTGCACCCCCACCCCATCCAGTGCCCTACCCCACTCCCCTGCACCCCCCCCTCCCCCAAAAAAAAATTATTTTTTTTTAAAAAAAGGTTTTGACTTTTTTTTTGCACCCCCACCGCACCCAGCACCCTACCCCACCCCTCACCCCCCAACAAAATTTTTTTTTCTAAAAAAAAAAAAAAAAGGTTTTGACTTTTTTTTTTGCACGCCCACCCCACCAGCACCCTACTGCACTCCCACCCCCAACCCCCACAAGAAAATTATTTTTTTTGAAAAAAAGGTTTTGACTTTTTTTTTTTGCACCCCACCCCCCCTACCCCAACCCCGCACCCTCCCCCACAAAAAAAAATTATTTTTTTGAAAAAAAGGTTTTGACTTTTTTTTTGCACCCCACCCCACCAAGCGCCCTACCGCACCCCCACCCGACACCCCCTACCCCCTACAAAAAAATTATTTTTTTTTTGGAAAAAAAGGTTTTGACTTTTTTTTTTGCACCCCCCCCCCCCCGCAAAAAAAATTAATATTTTGGAGGGGGTCATGGGGTATTGGGGGGGGGGGGGGGGGGTGGGTGGTGAAAAGATTTTTTTTTTGGGTAGGGGGTGTCTGGGGGTGTAGAAACCGCATAAAAGACAATAAAAAACTTCAAAAAAAATTGTTGGGGGGGGGGGTTGGTGTGGTATGGGTTCCACGCAAGGGGGAAGGGGGGTGATGGGGGATGTGGTCGTGTAGAAGGGGGTGGGGGCGTAGTAGATATGGGAGTGTGGTGTGGGTGGTGTGGGGGTGGGGGTATGGGGGGGTTGGAGTTGAGTGAGGGTTGGGGTGGGGGTGCAAAAAAAAAAAAAAAATCAAAAGAAATTATTTTTGGAAGGGGTGGGGGCGTAGGTGGGTGGGTGGCAATGGGGGTGTGGGTGGGGTGGGGGTGGGGGTATGGGATTGGGTTGGAGTTGGTGAGACTTGAATGAGTATTTTCCGGAAAAACGTTTTTTATCAACCAAAAGAACATGAGAAAATAAATAAGAAATTCACTTATTTTCCACTATTCAAACGAACATGAGAAAATAAATGAAAATTCACTTATTTTCTAGGAAAACATTTTCCTTGGAAAACATTTTACTTCATACCGAACACACCCAAAATATAAAACAAAATTATTACCGCTCACACTTACACTACCTTTGTGGATCACTAATCTGAATGAGTAATTACAAATTCCGTTTATGATTATGAATTGCATGTCAATTCTAAGAATCCACAATTGGTTGCAATTTGATGTACAGTGGACTAGAGCTTCACATATTAGGTGTCACATTTGATCCGTTTAGTCATAATTCTCTGCCAATACTCAAGTTGTAAAATCTTTCAAGACAATCAGTTGCGTAGCTGAATAGTATACTGTAGTTCTGTATTAGAGGCCTCAGTATTCTATCATATATTCCTTTAATGAAGAACGAACGCTACTTGACTATATAGGGAGAAGAGCAAATGGTACCATGGCATGGTAAGAGTGAGCATATGCCTAGAATCTAAACCATCTTCTTTTAGTTGTAGTTGTTTTAACAAAAAAAGAACAAAAGAAAGTCCCAAAGAGCGGAATGTTAAACTCCCCGAAATACTATGCGGCGGGCACGGCTCTTAGACCTTTAGTCTGTCGTTGCAACAAAACAGAACATACCCCCCCCCCCCCCCCCCCCCACCCCACACCCCCCCCCCCAATACGAATTATGCTAAGATGTCTGCAGAAAAGTTCCAGACAAGCACCTAGATCATTATGAATTAACAACCTGAGATGCTCCACTCTATTCACGTAAAACCATACTTAGAAAAAACTTGGTAACTGTAGATCATGTCGTATGTGTGAAAAACCAGATAAATATTGCAATTTTAGAATGGAGATGCAATTGGAGACAAGTATACTCCTGGAACTTTGGTTCCCTTGCTTCACTGAATCAGTACACATTAGCAAAACAGTTTTTTCCTTCAAAAGTTACAGATGGGAACCCCATAATTAAGTGAAGGAATGGAGGACAAAATAGGCTCTTCCAACTGTGAGCATCTATAGCATCAACGATGAGGTTGTGAAGCGATATCTTAACAAGGTTCCAAAAATAAAAATGGATATCTGGTGCACTAAGCTCCTACTATGCCGAGGTTTGGGGAAAGGCTCCACATTGGTTCTATCGCATGCAGTCTTACCTTATATATATATGCAAGAGGTGGTTTCTAAGACTTGAACTCCCTGCTCACATGTGCCAAGGCTCCCCTTCCACGGTTCAAAATATATTAAACTAAATAGAGAAGAGAAAAACTAACAGGCCGAGTCAGGATATTACCCATTGCCACCTTTATTCTCCTGTAATTGAGCATCAGCAGTATCAGGATGCTGTCCTTCACTCTCAGCAGTAGCTTGTGAGAGCAAACATTTGCCCAAAGTTTCTAGTCCATTTTGCCTAGATACATTCCCAGTGGAAGATCAGCGGCATTTATAAGAGATGCCATACTTGTACCAGCTGCTGCCTCAGCTAGCATGTCTTCGTCCTCGTTAGGGTGACAGTTAAGGTCCAACTTTCCCTTCCCAGCTCCAACTTCCTCCATCTGATCCCCGTTCGAATTTTTTTCATTTTCAGAATGACTAGTTTGCATCAATTCAGCTCCATCAGCTGCTAATCCATCTTTAGGCGGAACGTGATCCTTTGCCTGTGCAAGTTCCGCCTCTTGTTTTTTCTTCTTACGCAGCATGAGGGTTTTAAATCGGCGCTTGACAGTCAAACAGACGTTGCACGTACACATGGGAGGGTGCTTACCCTTTCCACTTGGAGGTTGAATGCAAACAATACAAGTGCAACCAGGACGATGCCGGGGATGTTTTGTGGTGGCTCCAACTGAAGCCTCACCAATGTTGTCTCCTAAAACAGTAACTGTTGCTAAGGCATCTAATCCACAAGGTTCACAATCTTCATTTTTTTCTGCAATTTTTTGTCTCTGGTGATCTGAAATGAAAAGACAATAAGAGTGAAGGGCATAATCTTTCTACAAGGAAACAACAACCTTTCTATGCCTCGCAAGGATAAGAGAAGAAACTATGTCTCTTTGCAATTTTTGATTGGTAGGAACAAAAATGAGCAAAATATTTTTTCTTTTCTATTAAAAAGAGTCATAGATCCATAGACATAGGAAGTCCACACCACCATGTTTAAGTTATATCCCATCCTGATCCACAACTCATTTGTTTCCTTAAAAAACATTACCTACATAAATGATTTGATGCAGCTACTACTTTTTGGTTCATTTAAAGACATTCATCATAAATTCCGTTTAAAAAGGAGGTGGCAACAAAGAACATTAATACGGCCTAAGTCAAAGACTTCCATACTACCAAAGTAAAATTCAAAATTTTGGCTATAGCAAGAGAGTCTGTAAACATAGGTGATATATGGATCTGCACTGTAACACCGTTTATTTGGCAGCTATTTGGATGAGACAATTGCGGTTGGAGGTCAGTCAATCACAATAAAAAGGCAAAAACCAAGGAGAAACCGCTCAGTACAGTTTTTATTGGATCTTCAAGGTTTTGGTGCTAGATCTGAACTAATAACTAATACCTTAAACATGAATGCAAACAGGAGCTTCTACCATTGGCCAAGAGAGAAAAAAATGCCGTGAACTCTCTTCCTGGCAAAGACTGTATATAGAAAACGCAGCAAGAGTGAGGTGTGGTATGCCTACTCCGGCAAAGCACACCGTAGGGAGGATCTATGCAAGAGCGTGCAATTTGGTTAAACAGTGAAAGTTCATGTCAGATGTAGAACCCTTATTTTGGGGATCGAGAGATCTCGACTTTTAATATGCTTTTAAGCAATAACAGATTCTATATTTTACTAGCAAGTCGTGTTTAATCATTCTTAACCATATATATATATATATATATGTATGTATCAGTCGTCATGAGTATGTGGTTGTTGACACTGTATTGATGTTCATAGAGAAACTAAAGGATGTCCAACCACTCTTTCTGAGAGAGGAAAAAATAAAAAAGACAAATAAAAGCTGATAGGGTAGAGAGTCTCTTAAATAACGAGAAAAGATACAATACCCTTACTGACTCTAAAGAAAGCTTCCAGTTCGTTTGCATTAATATCATCAGGAGCAGAACAAGAACATCTGTGAACAAAAATGTCAGCAGAAAGGGGTAAAATAACTGTATCCTTTCTTCATATCTTATTTAGTAAATAAGTATACGTAAAGGTTTATATCGGTTTGCAGAGCCCCTGCCAACACAAAACAGAAAAAAAAAATGATGGAAAAATCACAGGGCAACGCACATTAGAACATGACATCTTGGATAACTGGACACGTTCAAAAGAAATTAAAGGTCTAACGCCAACTTAGCCCAGCAAGCACAGATTGCCAATATTATTATGAGAAGACCAAAATAGAATTCCACAAAAAAAATTGTTAAATCCACATTTTTCTCAAATTGAGATTGGTGCAGGGCTTCAACACGGAGTTATGGTTCACCTATTAAAAAACTTCACCATCTGGGAAAGTAGAAAAATATTTCTTAATTTCAGAATATTTCTTAATTTCAGCAATGTGATATTTATCAATGAGAATCATATTACAAACTTAAATAGTAACAATCCAAAAAGGAAGATGGTCAGAGCCTGCTACAAACCTATTTGAGTCCCACATGTTGTCCCAACAACTCCACTTAGGAGGAAGGAGAACATGCACAGGCAATCTACGCCATTTGGAGCAGCTGTCACATTGAGCCCATTGTTCCTGGCCCCTGTACAAGGGTACTAAAAACATTTAGCAATATTCATAGCTCATTGAACTCCAACAACAAAAAGTCTTGCAGTTTCCAGCAGTGAAATAAGTTCAGTCATTTCCTATAATGGCAGCTTTGATACGAGGCAAAAGCAGAGGTGAACATTATTGAAAAAGCACATAGTTTCTGTCTTGATCTTTTCAGGTTCTAAATCCTCCAATATACATGGAGAAAAATAGACAAACAATGAGGCTAAATGTAGTCCAAAGGTATAATAAAAAAGCTTTCTGAATATGGAATAAACTTTCTCAATAGGCTAAGCATCATATAGTTTCCCATGTGGCCGTTGTCTGGACAAATAGATAAATGAACATCATAGGGAACTGCGGATGAATTTCACAATCAATGTTGTCAAGAGTCTTCTCTTACCCACAAGGTCGAGCAGTAAATATTGTCTGCTTTCCAAACACCGGTGGTTCCTATAGTTTAAAAAAAACAATAAGTTTTCATTTACTGCTCTCTATCATGACGGAATAAAAAATGAAGAAAAATAAAATTGTAAGAAACAAAAGTTAGTTTGATACAAAGTACACTGCTTTGACCTACCTCATACGCCTCAAGTTCACAGTCCTCAATGACAACAATGTCCAGCTGGGCAGTTGGAGTTGCACGGAGCAATTCTTGTGATTCTTCCAACGTGATCCTAAGCTCCATTGCATCATCAGCATGCATGAGAAGCCTCTTATGTCTGGACCCGATGTTTCCAGACTTTTTCTTCTCAGAAACCGGCACTTGTCGGTGCACAAAATCATCACTGATCCTGCCTCCATTCTTTTTATGTTTTGCAAAAGCAAAGAGTTTGCATCAAGGAAAAAGTAGAATCAACGCAGCAAGCATGTCACATTACTAGCTTTCTCAAAAGACCTAGAAGGCTAAACTAGCTACTCACAGTAAGGTTTTCAGTTGTGCCATTAAATGAAGTGTCCCCCAAGCCCCTACCATCGGGAAGGTGTGAGGACTGAGGATCCTTGATTGCAATTGACAAGAGGAGATATAGTTAGTCAATAAGATAATAACTGAAAATGAAACTGAGGATGGAAAACAAATTATATTTAACTAACCTGTGTATCAACATTGTTTGTTTCCTTCCGAAAGCACATAACAAGCTTTCCTCCAGGATCAATTCGACTGAATGTCACTGAAATAATATACCACAATTAGTTGTTATAATTAAAAATCACTAACAAATTCCAGGTACACGGTCTACTGGTGAGTCAAATGAAAAATAAATGATCATGTAAAGAAAGATACAGAGCAATTTGTGCCAAAGACTGGAATATCATATATCTGACAGATGTACCAAATCCACAGATCTCATATTATTGTTCCATCATTTATAGTGTTGAGAAATTATCAACTTCATCAAGTTTAAAACAAAAGTCTGACAAAAAAAATAGATGTAGTGAGCTAGTATTAGTATTACAAGATTATCCTGATTTTGGAAGGAAAAAGAAAAAGAAAAAAAGAAGCATTCAAGGAGGTCATATCAAGTGCAGAATCATTGATGCACAAAAAAAGAAGATAAAGTTGCAGCACAATAAAAGCCAAGGGGGAAAAAGGACATTAAAGAAACTCAAGCATGAGAAACTTACTAGTATCACCAGATTGCAATTGCATGTTTTGAATGCAAGGGGTGACACCCTCCAGAACATACATCCGACTGTTGTTATTTGGCCAAAATCTGAACTGAAATGTCCACTCTTTGCCCTTCATATCCTGAATCCTTATTGGTACACCGTCTGATTGGTTGATAGGAGGAAAGTATGCCTGCTTAAGATTTGGAATTCATAAAGCATAAATAAGATGTGCCCAAATTTAACCAATAGCAACCATAAAGGTAAGAGGCAAGATATATTATCCTCCCTTTACCTCAAAACAAGTTTCCTACTTTGCTTCCCCAGGGTCAAAGAAATGATCTTCGACTAGAAAGATTTTTTTTTTTTTTTTTTTGATAACCAAAGAAATTAACTAGAAAGATTTTTAAGTAGATTTTCTCAACGTTCTACCAGAAATATTGCAACTTCTAGAATTTTTTATACAGTGCATTACTTGAAAAAAAAAAAAAACCCCAACAGATGAAGTAATCTAAACCCCATTTAATTCCAGAATTGGGAAAATTGACCTTCAATAGCCTAAATAAGTCTATCAAATTGGGACAAGGGTAATAGTAGGAACTTCATAAATCATGAAATCTTAAGAGTCAAGTCTTACTTCAGCACATGCTTTGGGGAGGACCAGACGGCCAATTCGACCAGCATCGCTTGCACTTAGGACCTTCTCGAACAGTGGTACTATAGTGGACTTCAAGCTTAAAATAGAAGTCAAAGCAAATCTAAGTGATACCAAGCTGAAGAGGTTATAAAAAAATGCCTTAAGTAATGCATGCTAATCATATTATGATGAACTCAAAATTATGCAATAGCGACGATGAGCAGTAAGTACAAGGATACTCTCCAGATAATTGCCGCAATTCTTGATCTGTAATCCTAGGCCAGTACCTAGGCAGTAATTGATTGCGGTCTCCTCGCCCTTCTGCAGGAGGCCTTGCAATCCGTGTCTGTGATGGCAATCCTTTGTTTGACTCAGAACCCAAATTGGGACTAGGTTTGGGGGCCTTGGGCAACATGTGGCGCGTCCTTAGCCTCTGTTCAAAGGGAGTAATTTTTCATGTTCAACACCTCCACCAGGAAAAGATAATACTGCGCTTGAACAACCTACAGGATTACTCAAAGAGAAATCTAGTGATAGCTGATTGGTCGTGTCGTGCATATCTTTAACCCCTTGGTCTGGTCCGCAAAATAGAGAAGCTATAGACTGCTTGTTGAGATTTGAAAAGCATGTGCTAACATCACCGGTTGGCAGCACCTTCTCTTGTTTAGGTTTCCCAAGAGACACATTATTCTCATCCTTTTTACTTTGAAAGGGTTGACCAGGCCCACTAATCTCCATTGTCATGTTCACTGTTGGAACCCTTCCTTTCTCAAAATTGTTTTTATCTAGTCCATTTTCCACATGAAGTGGCTGTATAAAATTGGTTCCCAAGGTGCTATTACAAAAACCATTAGCAGGTACTTGCCAAAATATTTATATAATGGTAACACTCAAAATATGTCCAGGAATTACAACCAAAATTTCTCAAGGACTGCAATAATTAGTATACACAAGGTGCTGATATATATTGAAGAGAGACCCGAACAACTCTTATTAGAAAAGTAAAACGAACTAAGAGAGAAATGTGAACAAATGGTGACAAAATACTGAAAGAGGCATTAAATTCTAGGAAATGAATAAAATCAATCAATCAAATAATCAAATACACCTCCATCTCAAACTAGTTGAGTCCTACTATGTGGATCTTCTATATCCATTCCGGCCTATTCGGGCCCTTTCATACAGATATGAACTTCAGAAATGAAAGCAAATGTGTAAATGAATAGAAAATGCTGAAAAGGAAAAATTACAAAATATATGCCATCCCATTTTCTTGACTGGCATCTAATTATTATAAATTTACTCGAACATTTTTCTTAAAGAATATATTTTTGCTACAAAGAATAATATACATGAACTATGACTTATTTACTCTCTGCTTTATGGTGATATCTCTTTTAACAAACTACTTTTTTTTTTCAATTATTATTTTAATCATGAATCTACTTCCTCCAATGTCATAATACATTCTTTCTTTACTTAATCTCTACGCTCGTAAGACATGAGCAACCAAGTAAAATGGAGCACTATACTTGCCAATGAGGCATAATACTAGTTGACAAGGATAAAGGACTTCATGTTGACAATAGTAAGCTTCAGTAATTGATATGTTTTGTGTTCGTCCATCCTCATATTGTGAGTAATTGTTTTTCAAAATGTAATTGCCATTTGCTAAAGGTGTAAATTCCATACTCATTGTAATTTTGCAGCATGTGAAGAACAGTACTTCCACTACTTCAGAAGAAGTAAGACAGATTTTTATCAACAAGGCGAAAACGCAAACATAATTACAAAATATTATACATCATAATATTCTTATTAGATTGAAAATAATTATATATCACAACAAAATATATTAGACTAAATGTCAAATGCATCAGACGAGCACCCAAACCAGTGCCGTATGCCATATACGTTACATGGACATGATAACCTAAATTTAGTGCTCCTGCACCATATTTAGCCATCTACAACCATCTTTACCATATACAGGATCTGCAGAATCAAAGAGCTGGATAATAGCTGCATATCTTCCAATTTTTCTAGCATAGACATGCTGTAAAATCACACACAAGATTTAACGTAAAAGCAAGATGAAATAAAACATAGAATAAACAATAGACTTGAGACAATGTCCCTTCATCGAATACTCGATCAACTACAACTCAGCATAATTTTCCAAGAACATGACTAATGAAGAATAATCAGATGCATTTTAAAATATTATGTAACAGGCTTGCGTTCTTGCAGATATCAGCAAAACAGAGATAAATATTCCTCCCGTTGGTCCAATTATTAAAATTATTATTATTTATCAGTATTTTGATAAAGTAATAAGCTTTATTGATGTAATGGGGAAATTCCTGTATACAAATGGCTCATTGGACCAATTATAAAAGGGAGAAAAACGAAGAAAATGATATTAAGAAGATCAGCTTTCATATCTCAACCACATGTATGGCAGTGGCACTTGTGTTACACCTCGTAGTCTTGTACGTTAAGACTCGTTAGAAGCTAGCTGTGTAATTGTGGGTACTAGAGTACCTTCTAGGATATATGAGAGTATATGCGCCTATTTTATGGTTATGAGAGTTTAAGATCATGTATGAGAAGTATCGAAAGGATTGGAAGTCGAATGGGTGAAATTGGACGAACTGGCCAAAATTGCCCTTCGCGTCCGCGATGGAGCCTCGCCTTCACGATGGCCACGGAAAATCCCAGACCATCGCGTTCGCGAGAGGACCTCGCGTTCGCGAAGGTCAATTATTAAGTCGGTTTCCACCGACTTCCACACCCTATATAAGGGCCAAGACCCTCATTTTTGCCCCAAATTAATTTCCAAAAAGCTCAGCACATAGATAGGGGTATTTGTGTCATAAAAAGTGAGGAATTGGAGTGCTTTTGAGTAGCGGAGCATTAATCGAAGTGCTTTTGAGTAGCGGAGCATTAATCGAGGCTCGGGTACCGCATAGTTGTAATTATAGTATCGTTTGGTGGTGGATTTTGGCTTGGATTCAAAGTAGCTGTCACGACCCAACCCCGTAGCCCGTGACTAGTGCCCGAGCTGGGCACCCAAACACAATCATTAATCCGAATCACATACAGATAGCTTATACGGACACAAATATCAAACACTGTCTCAGATTATATCAAACTGTCGCAAACACATCTCAAACACAATCATATATATATCAAAAGCCGGCAAGGCTATCAAATGGCCCAAACACAATCATTAATCCGAATCACATACAGATAGCTTATACGGACACAAATATCAAACACTGTCTCAGATTATATCAAACTGTCGCAAACACATCTCAAACACAACCATATATATATCAGAAGCCGGCAAGGCTATCAAATGGCGCAACGGCCCAAAACATGTACAAATGCAAGCCGACAAGGCTGCCACGGCGAATGGGATCGCCCAGAACATATAACATACAAACACACCTGTACAGAATGGGCATAACCCACATTCATGTCTACAGACCTCTAAACAGACAAACAGAATTATATGACGGGACAGGGCCCCGCCGTACCCCTGAACCAACTCATACGTATGCATCGAACGAACATATACCAAAATGTGGGCTCCGGAATAAGGGGAGCACTCCAAACGACGAAAGGGTGTCCTGGGCGGCGGATCACCGAACCGTACGTACGTACTGCGGACATGAAACGCGGCCGAAGAAAGGGGTCGTACGAAATATGTGCGAGTATGCAAAGCAGAAGATATAGTAAACAAATCTGAATCATAGTCGAAACGAAGTACAGAAAGTAAATGCATTTCCAAAATATCAAAATGTTTACTTTCAAAATACAAATCATGCATAGGGCTCAGAAAATATGGTCGCGCCCGTCGATGGCGCCATAACACAAGATAACACCGAAAGTTTCAAATCTCCGTATCCCCCGTCACACATCATAACACAACATAACGCCATACACAAGATAACACCAAATATAAAGCGGAACCGGCCCCTCTAGCCGAGGGGCTCGGCGAACCATAACACAAGATAACACCGGAGTATAACAAAGTGCGCACGACAACAACCGGCCGGGACCCGGCGAAAGATACAACAGAATGCACGAGCAGAGTCGTGAGTAACCATATGTATAAAATCATTATCATAGACTCAGAAAAAAAAAATGATCATACTTGGAAATCGGAATAATAGTCGAACCAAATTCTTTCAAAAGTCATCAGGATTACAAAAAGAAGAGTCGCGGGACCCACGGACGGGTGTTGACCGGCCGGGCCCGCCTATGAAAAACATACTCATCATACGCCATACAACCTCCTACGAACATATCGAGGCAATCCGAGCCTTTCTGTGAAAGATACAGGCGTTCGTAGTTACAGAATTCTTTAAAGACAGCTTTTTATGCAACATTTGAAAATCAAATATTCCAAAGACATAAGGGCCAATATTTCATCATATCAACGAATTCCAAGAAACAAATAAGAGTCATACACATGCTCGGATTGCGAGAATAGAATTTCCTCGAGGCTCGTGTCATAGCCTATTTGTAGCTAAGGCATGCCAAAAGAAGGAAAGGTTTGAGCTTTACATACCTCGAACGCTCTCAAAGCTACTCCAACTCAAGCTAATCTCAACCTACGCCTCGGGCTCCCCAAGGTCTACAAATACGTCAACGGATATCAAATATTAGCTATAAACGTTTAGGCATTTAATTCCAAACTAGCAGTTAATTCTACAGAAATTTGGGCAGCATTTCCCCTGTAAATAGGCCAACCCCGAGAATTTAACTCGGCCAAATCAACAACAACAACCAACCTAGCAACATCAATAATCAATCCGAAAGGCAATATAACATTAGTAACTCTTTTTTACATCATTCAACAACTTTCAATATATTCTATTCAACGGCTTACATTCAAGCCAACATCAACGCTCATACATTCCAATACTAACCCGAACCCATACCAACGATATTCAAAGACATCTTAAACAATTGCTCCAATTTACCCGAAAATAGTCCCCAAACCCGAGAACCCATCCATAACACATCCCTCACTTCCAAATCATGATTTGCACCAACAATCCACACTCTAACAATGTCATTCTCATAAATATACAAATTACATTAATTACACATAATTCTCCAAATCAGCCCATACAATTACAACATCAATCTTGAGTCATTAAACTCTCATTTCCAACATAGAATCCACATAACAACAACAACTAAAACACTAGGCAATATTAATTCATTCTTTGCCACACTACATGACCCATATTCGGCCAACACTACACATGCACATATTGATGATTCTCATTCATTTCTTCACACTACACAACTAAACATGCTACATAAAATTGATTCGTCACTTCAACACAACACACACACTTACACGGCCATACCTCACACACACGGCCTCAACTCCAACATACCATATTTCATGAATTTCATCCATATTAACATACTACAACATGCATACATCATTCATAACACATAAAACATGATTAAATCTTACCTTTCTTCTTCAACTTCACAAATAGGCTAGGGTTAGCTAGGATGAAAACTAGCGGTTTGATCGCTCCAACAACACTTCCACGTTACTTAGGGACCTCCAATTAGTGGATTTGCACCAAGGAAATATTTTTGGGATGGCTAAAATTGGACTTCAATTTTCAAGGTCTTGGCCGAGAGCCTCCTTTTTTTCATCCAAGGTTCTTGTTTTTTTTTCTAAGTGTTGAATGAAGATGGATGACTTAGAAGTCATCTTTTATGTTCCCATATGAATTATACATGTGTCCATGGCCCACACATGTGTTGGACCAATTAAAATTGGCCACAACATGTGTGGGAGCCACCTCCCATTCACACGGCCAAAGGGCCAAAAATTGCATGATTTGCAACTTCCAATTATATCACTTTTGGTCCCAAATTTTCCTAAATGTTCCATGGCAACAAATTCATGAACAACTTATGTCTCAAAATAAAATCAAAGGTCAAAAGTCTCGACTTTGCATCCCGGAATGGTTTTGTCTCTAACTTATCATAGTTAAACCGGATTGTCCCAATGTACAAAATACGGGATATAACAGTAGCTATTGAAGATATTGCGCTTCTAGCGAGAATAAGGTATGGATCTCTCTTTATCGATAGTGATTTCGATTTATTTACGAAAATAGAGCTATTAAATAATCGTATAACGAATTTGTGGGTTGAAAAATTGGGTAAACATCGCGTGAGATGTTTTAGGGAGTATTTTGGTATGGATGATGATGTTGTTAGCATTAGAGTTGTTGTTGCGTGGTTGTTGGTATTGTGATTTCGGGCTAGGGATATAAACAGGAGAGATGCTGCCCGAATTTCGGCAGATTCTAAAGAAGTCTAATTTAAAGACTTGAGATAGGTATGTGTCGATAAGTCTAACGGTAGTATAATTTCTCTTGAATGTAGATTTACAAGTTCGGGAGAATAAGCGATAATTAGTAGGAGATCAATCAGGTATGTTAAGGCTATTTCTTTTCTTTTCTTTTCATTGGCATGATTCCTACTACTGAGACATTTTTGACTACTCGCACAGAGATGTGCTATTCATGAAGATTATAGTTGGGTTTCCATAACCCGATTGTAGTGCTCCTCTCTAGTTAAGATCAAGTACAAGAATGGTCGAGTTATATAAGATGATTGAATGTCAGGAGTTATAATTAGTATATATGTTGCTTATAGGCTATTATGTTGCTTTCGAATTATCGTTATATGGAGTTATTACCCGGCCAATGAGCCGTGGAGTTAATACCCAGCCTATGAGCCGTGGAGTTATTACCTGGCCTATGAGTCCTGGAGTTATTACCTGACCTACGGGTCATGGAGTTGATTATACCTGGCCTATGAGTCCTGGAGTTATCTATGCCTGACCCTCGGGTCACGGAGTTATATCTACATAGTTGTGTTATCTTGCCTCTAACGAAAGGCAACCTAGGCAGAGTACTTCTAGATGTTTTCTTGAAATATCCAGAGCATAGCCTATTATTTCATTTCAGTTGTTACGCCTTACATATTCGGTACATTATTCTTACTGACGTCCCTTTGTCTAGGGGCGCTGCATTCATGCCTGCAGGTACAAAGCGGCAGTCCGACAAAGCACCCCAGTAGACAGGATCGGATATCAGCCGTTGGTGAGCTCCCTTTTTGTTCGGAGTTTCCAGGTCCTTGGAGTCTCTCCTTGATTTTTGATTGTATGGTACAGTCACATTGCTCCTAGAGGCTTGTAGACGAGTCCTATGCCTAGTATGTCAGTTTGATAGCCTTGTCGGCTTGTATATGTCTGTTGGATATATAAAGCAGCCTCCTCAGCTTGCTCAGTTATATATATATTTTGGATGTGTATGCCCATTTCAGACAAGATAGTCGTTATTTATATATATCTCCAGATTAGACATTATCAGTTTAAGTTAGGGATCACTCCCCAGAGTTTCAGATTTATAGTGGTTCGCTCGAGCCTCGTTTGGCTTCGGGTGCCGGTCACGTCACTCCGGAGTTGGGGCGTGACAACTTGTTCCACCAATAACGGTTCCTAAAAGATTTGTACATAGTTGGATCATTTCACAAATGAATTGGATAAAGGAAGGAGAAAGAAGAACCTGCATTGGTCTCACGGAATGACCATCCAAATGCCTTGCACAGCTTATACATCCTACACCTCCAAAATCTAAGTACTCATTCAAATATTTTGAAGCAATGCACCCACAGTGTAGATGCTACCAGACCATAGGCATGTTGCTCCCAACGCACACGCAAGTATACGCGGTCGTACAAGTAATATAGACTTTTTAAGTCCAGATATCGATCCCACAGAGACTTATAATTAACTATTTATCAAATTAAACTAATTCTAATTATCTAAAGAAGAAATAAAATCCAAATTATATTTGTAAACTAATTAAAAATAAAAGAAAACAAATAATGAACTTCAACCAAGAAAGAGCAATTTTTTATCGGAGAAGAGATAGATCTAGGGCTATGACCACTAACAATCCAATTGAGTTTTCAAATCGTTCTACCTATGGGTTACTAGTTGACGGGTTAATTGTAACTTTATGATATTCTCTCGAACTACTCACAAGCCTGTAGATGTTACTATAACGCCTATATCTCTATAGTCGTCAGAGGTAACAAGAACGCATTTATTTCTCGGTATTCAACTAAATAGGGCTAAAGGGTATATCTCTATCCTTAGTAGCGAAACGATTAAATCGAACAAACTCTATTTATTCTTATTACGTACGTGAATTCCCTTTCTCAAGTCCAATTCCCGCACTACGTATAGTGTTCAATTAGTGATCAAGTAATTAAATAATTAAGCACAAGAATAAATAAATAACCCAAAGATATAAAATCAATAGATAGAAACGATAATCAAACGTCAACTTTCATATTTTTGCCAAAGCCCTAGAACTAAAGAGTTTAGCTCCACATAGACATGGAGGAAAAACAACAAATCATCCGAATAAAAATATCAAAATAAGTGTTACAGAGAAGAGAAGATAAAACCCTGTAACTATGGCCTTCACGGCGGCTCCAAGCTCTCTCTAGGTCCAAAGTTATGAACTAAGGGTTTCAAGCTATCCAAAGTTCTGTAAAAACCCTGTAGAATATGTATTTATAAGGTACCAAAAGGCTTGGGCTTTTTAAAAACCAAATCCAACTCGGACTGGGAAAAATTAACGGGCTCGCGTTACACCCGCATCGCAGGTGCAACGCGGAATGACCAGAAAAATAAGATTCAGAGACTTGCTTTTGTCGTTGCGCGCGAGCACATTCTTTGCCTGTGTGCACGTTTCTTCACTCAATTTCAATTGTTTATACTTCTTTGCTTTCTTCAAATTGTTATTCTTCTCTTTCATTTGGTCCAATCATTAGTCATCATTCCCTAATCATAGGCCACTAATTCTTGTCCCCTTTTTTTCCGATCCTTTTCACTTCTTTTCTTTTTCTCCCGCATTTTATTCAATTTTGCTCCAAATCTCATCATTTTTACACCACTTTATGCCTACTTAGTAAAAATATAGTATTAAGCACAAAGCAATATAATTTATACTCAAAAGACAATTAAAAGTATTAAAATGTGCGGCAACTAATAGCTAAATATATGCAATTTATGGCCGAACATCACCACCCCACACTTAGACTCTTGCTCGTCCTCGAGTAAGCATTAAAACCACTCTCAATAAATCAAGCCTAAGATCACCACCACTTTGGTTGATACCAACAATTAGGCCATATAGCAAATCAGAACATCAAATTTACACTTCCTGATCATCATGCAAGATATATAAATCAACAAACTTCTAACCTCCCAATCTCAAAGATGGACTCTAACTCATCAAATTTAAGCTCGCTCACCTACTCTGTCAAAGGAATTTAATAACATCACCTATCTATCATGAAACAAATGCCCTCACAAGAAAAAATAGTCCACACACTCAAATCAAAGAATCGAATGTAAATTAAGGACTTAGCATCAAAGCACAACTCTCACGCTCACAAAGAAATTCACATGCATGCACAAAGAACCATAGGCTTGCTCATTGTGTACATCTCTACTAATTAAGTGTGCTTGTATAGAATCAAATAGGACTTTAATGGGTTGTAATGTTGGCAAGGGGACGGGTAGGAAAACTATAAAATAGTGACTTACACTTCCCTAAGCACTTTGCAATTTTAGAATTCATCACCCATTATTTTCATCTTTTCACTTTGTTTTTCAGCCCTCTCTTCATCAATTATCTCAGTAGAAATATTCATCATATCAAGAACGCTTCAATTTTTTTTTTCAAGCAATTTTTCTCCTTTTTTCACATTCTTTCTAAGAGGGCCTTTTCATCACTTTGCAGTTTATCATTGGTCACCATTTTTTCACTTGACCATCCCCTTTCTTCAGATTTAACAATTATATCACAGTCTATGCTACAGTGCTCAAGGAAGCAGGGTGCAAAAACCAGGGATTCAAACAAAAGGATCAAGGCAAAAATATGGCTAACAAACGGAAGGCTGCAAGCTCAAAGGGCTAACTAGTGGTATAATTTCTGAAAAGGCTAAAATTCACAAGACATATCAAAGAAAGCCTATTATCATCTTCTAAATAGAGCAACACTTTTTATTTCGCTTCAATAACATGCAGGGCAAGTTCTAGACTAAGATGCAAAACATGGAATATGTGCAAGAAATCCTCACCACACATGGCACAAGTCTCAATCAAGATGAATCAATTCTATTCTAGGACAGATAGGATCATGACGAACTACACAATAAGAATAAGCTATATACAGAGTCGAACCATGAGTTAGGTGTCGAAAGTTGCTATCTTTTTTTTTTTTTTTCATTACTCAAGCACTCACAGGAAAGTATTACTCAAGCTCAGGCCTAAATATGCTAGTATCAAACAAGTCACAAGGTCTTTCTTCTCTCTCCTTTACTACTCCTAAAAAAACTAATCCTAAAAATAAAAAAAATTACCCGGTTCAAAGGCCCCCCCTCGGGAAAGAACCGAGGCCATAAGAAAACCCAAGGGGTGGATGATGAATGCCACTAATGAGGGACTTAAGAAGTTACTAAAGAAAATCAAAGAAAATAAAAAAACTTTTTCGAATTTTTCCTTTTTTTTTTCTTTTTTTTTACACTAAGACTCAAAACTAATAATAATAATAATAATAATAATAATAATAATAATAATAATAATAATTAAAAAATTAAAAAAAAATCCTAAGGCATATTAAATCATCATCCTCAGCCTTCCCAGGGACGTATTTCCCACCCCACACTTCAAATCATGCAATGCCCTCAGTGCATATAGATGGAAAAATTAAAAACTAATAAAGCAAGAAATACTCTCTGCGGCCCTCTGGGGCCTAGCTAGCAACATGCTCTCATCATTAAGGGTCGGCACGACCCCACACTTAAGCTCAAACATGCTCCTCGACCTTTCAACTTTGGGTACTCGGACTTCCCCCTAATACGCAAAACAAAAACAAAACAAAACAAAACAAAACGTGACACTATAAAAATAAAAATCTATAATTATTACACATTGGGTTGCCTCCCAATAAGCGCCTTAGTTAACGTCGTGGCACGACGTGAATCAACTTCACCACTTTTCCCTCCACTTTGAGGATATGAATTGCGCCCTAATTTTGCATCAAATTTTTCTCGCTCCCGGGGCGGCGGTGTGAAAATAAAAGAACCAAGCAATAGGTGTCGCATCTTGCACTTCTTGGGCCTTAAGTGAGGAATGTGATTTTGTCTCTTTGGTGTGGCAAATTTCAGGATGTAAGGCTCTTATTCCTCATCTATACACATCTTCACCGGCGTGGAGGGCTCGATTTTCATGTCGCCAACCAAACATAATGTAGAAAAATGTTTAGAATGAGGACCAACACGCCCCAACTCTAAAACTGCATTATTTCTGACATTCTCACTTTTGTACACTTCCTCAACATAGGCATCATCAACAAGGATCTGATCGAATGGTTGGAATTCCTCTATTTGCTCCACAAGTTGGCCAGTATCCATAACAATTGGTGGTTGGGCATCAGACACCTCAACTTTTTTATTTATTTGAGCCTGCAAGTCATAGATGTCTGAGCCAAATTGGTCTATCTCTTGTCCGAGCTTTGTTCTTTCTTCCATGAAGTATGTCATGTCACTTATAATTTCATCAAGATAATCCCCCCATACATCTAATCGGTGAGCTCGAACCAAAAGCCAAGTATCACTCACAACATCCACTTTGTAAAAATCACTTGAGAGACTAGAACAACACTTAGGACACTCTTTCCACTGACCACCACCGGTTACAAAAGTTCCATCATAGAATTTAGAAGGGTCACACATCACATCCCGTATGCGCCAAATTTTAGAACAATTTTCCCATAAGTGGGGTCCTCCAAAAAGTGCACAAAAATCATTAAAACATGAATACCCAACATTCGATAAATTTTCGTTCAAAGATGCCATGTCAAGAAGAATACCAGAATATTAAACAAAAAAAATAATAAATTGAATAGACAAAAATAAAAGTCTAATCTAGATAAAAAAATTAATTTCTAAGTCCCCGGCAATGGCGCCAAAAACTTGTTGCTCCCAAACGCACAAGCAAGTATACGCGGTCGTACAAGTAATATAGACTTTTTAAGTCCAGATATCGATCCCACAGAGACTTATAATTAACTATTTATCAAATTAAACTAATGCTAATTATCTAAAGAAGAAATAAAATCCAAATTATATTTGTAAACTAATTAAAAATAAAAGAAAACAAATAATGAACTTCAACCAAGAAAGAGCAAATTTTTATCGGAGAAGAGATAGATCTAGGGCTATGACCACTAACAATCCAGTTGAGTTTTCAAATCGTTCTACCTATGGGTTATTCGTTGACGGGTTAATTGTAACTTTATGATATTCTCTCGAACTACTCACAAGCCTGTAGATGCTACTATAACGCCTATATCTCTATGGTCATCAGAGGTAACAAGAACGCATTTATTTCTCCGTATTCAACTAAGTAGGGCTAAAGGGTATATCTCTATCCTCAGTAGCGAAACGATTAAATCGAACAAACTCTATTTATTCTTATTACGTACGTGAATTTCCTTTCTCAAGTCCAATTCCCGCACCACAGATAGTGTTCAATTAGTGATCAAGTAATTAAACAATTAAGCACAAGAATAAATAAATAATCCAAAGATATAAAATCAATAGATAGAAACGATAATCAAACGTCAACTTTCATGTTTGTGTCAAAGCTCTAGAACTAAAGAGTTTAGCTCCACATAGACATGGAGGAAAAACAACAAATCATCCGAATAAAAATATCAAAATAAGTGTTATAGAGAAAAGAAGATAAAACCCTGTAACTATGGCCTCCACGGCGGCTCCAAGCTCTCTCTAGGTCTAAAGTTATGAACTAAGGGTTTCAAGCTATCCAAAATTATATAAAAACCCTGTAGAATATGTATTTATAAGGTACCAAAAGGCTTGGGCTTTTTAAAAACCAAATCCAACTCGGACTGGGAAAAATTAACGGGCTCGCATTACACCCGCATCGCGGGTGAAACGCGGAATGATCAGAAAATAAGATTCGAGAGGCTCGCTTTTGCGCGTCAGCGCGAGCAAAGACATTGTCGCAGTACGTTTCTTCACTCAATTTCAATTGTTTATACTTCTTTGCTTTCTTCAAGTTGTTATTCTTCTCTTTCATTTGGTCCAATCGTTAGTCATCATTCCCTAATCATAGGCCACTAATTCTTGTCCCCTTTTTTTCCGATCCTTTTCACTTCTTTTCTTTTTCTCCCGCATTTTATTCAATTTTGCTCCAAATCTCATCATTTTTACACCGCTTTATGCCTACATAGTAAAAATATAGTATTAAGCACAAAGCAATATAATTTATACTCAAAAGACAATTAAAAGTATTAAAATGTGAGGCAACTAATAGCTAAATATATGCAATTTATGGCCGAACATCAAGGCACAGTGAGTCAAGAATCAGTAGACGAGGCAAACCTGACACAACTCAGTAACTTACCTTTCCACACATTTTGCACTCCCTCCAACCAGAATCCTCCATGTGGAATGTTTCACAGAAGGCTAGGTTCTCAAAAGCAGATCTGCACTCAGATGACATCAAGGAATGCATGAGCCAAAACAAAATTTAGTGATTAGTTAATTAGGAAAACAGAAACTAAAGCATCCACCAGAAGCACTATTGCATATAAAACTTATCAAAATACTCCAAACTAATAACAACTAAATGATAGAAGGGTAACAGAAACAAATGAAGAATGAAAATAGGAGGAATAGGAATCTCTACCTAACTCAATATTTACCTACTGATTTTAAGAGTCAGAAAGGCAAGATAACAATGAAATAATTGACATTAAGGCTGGCATACTCTTTCACCAAGGAAGACCAGCAGACAGATTTTTTTTTTTTTTTTTTTTTAGAAAAAAAATAAAATTATTACATAGGGGGTAGGGGGGAATGGGAAGGGATTACAACGTAAGGGATTCGAACCCTCGCGACAAGGTGAAAGTTCGGGTAGCCAACGAATCAAGCTACTTTAGATCTCTAAACGGAAGAGATTCAAGAATCACAAGTACATGAAGTCCGAAAAAGCATCCAAAATTCTAGGCCAGGAAAGCAACATTGTCCTCAGACTCAAGTTCTATAAGTAGGTTATTTTCTTGGTGTTCCAAGTCCATGCTCTTTTCTTTCACATACTTAACAATAGGGTACTGGGTGACACTGCGATTCGTGTGTTGTGGCCACTTTGCTGTCATTGTAATGTACGTATGAATTAGTAACTGTAATGTACGTATGAATTAGTAAACCAGCGGAATGTAGAATTGGTAACTGATACTAAAAATGGGCTTTATTAATGATCAGTGAATCGTTACAATCCCCCCTTTCAAATCCAACCCAAT
>NW_026727706.1:0-79587 GCF_029784015.1 Lycium ferocissimum
CTTGAAAGTTGAGATTTTTGGGAAAGGGAACTTTCCAACGGTATATTATGGAGGTCAAATAGACATTCGCATACAAAGATTTATGACAATTTCTTCGAAGGGTGGCAAGAGCTGAATTTTCAACTTGGAAATTTCACCTAATGTACGCCCAAGGAGTGTTGGACGTACTTTCAAGTACGGTCCATACATCCTAGGGCGTACATTGCCCCTTTTTGGCAGAAAACTCGTTTAAAATGGGTATGGTCTTATTTTGTTCCCCTTTTTCATTCTCCCAAACCCTAAGGACGAAATTCTTCTCTCCTAAACTCAAGATACTCTAAGGTAAGCCATTCTAAGTCATTCCAAGTTAATTCTAACATGTACCCATGATTACTAATCAAGAATTAATCATTCCTAACCTAGGGTTTTCAAGAAAACCCACATAAAGCTCAAGATTCTAGCTTTTGGAGTTCTTCTTCAAAGTTCAAGTTTTTAATTCAAGTTTTGGAGCGATTAAGGTATGTAGAACTTCTATCCACGTGTGGGAATCTCTACGTTCTTCCCCACGCTCCGTTTCGATATCCATGAAGTTCAAATCCTAGGGCATTAAACCTAACATATTAGTAGCCCGTATTTATGTATTTATGAACATGAATTTTGTATCTATATTCTTTATTGTATTCCTAATATTCCATTACGGTTATTAGGAACCACCTAGTTAATCCATGAATCATGAATTCTTCCATGTGTTCTCATTATGTTTATAAACCGTGATTTTATCTAGCAAGTTACAAGCATGTTTTCAAGTTAATTATATAAGTATTTATTGTTATTATTATTATTATTATTATTATTATTATTATTATTATTATTATTATTATTATTATTATTATTATTCATGAATCAAGAACATATTTGCAAGACTATGTCAAGTATCTCATGAAACCGTGATCTCACAATTTTTCATCATAATTTTCATATTTTTTTTTCTTAGTTAACCGAGAAGGCTCAGTAAAGCCTGAAACTACGTAGCCACCGTAGGATAAGGGTTGTCAGCAAGGAGGCAACACCTTCATTATGCAGTTTGGATCCTTACATGCTTATTGTTATTTAAATCTCATATCCCCGGCAAGTCAGAGTGTTCACGGTAGGACGCAAGTACCAAATCATGCTGTCCGTTATACTATAGCACTCCCCACGTTACAATGCGTTATATATATATATATATATATATGTAATTATGTCCATGTCAGATACTCATGTTCATGACCAGGTTTCAGTTTCAGTTTTAGCCTTTATCATGTTATTTCACATACCATGCTTATTTCATTCAGTTGCTTTACATACAAGACATTCAAAGTGGCCGACGACCCTTCTATTACCTCCGGGGGCTCGCATTTCATGATGCGATCGATTTACAAGACGATACATCTGCTCGTAGGACAACATTCATATCGAATTATCAAAGTAGCCCCATCTCATTCGGGGTTTAGTCAACTTTTTGTTTTATGATTAGTTATGCATCTAAGGTTTGTTGGGGGCCTTGTCCCAATAAGTATGTTTTCTAATCAGACTCATGATAGAGGTTTCGTAGATTAGACAATCCCGATTATGTTATGTCGACATTCGGAGTCGATAGCCATTTTGGCTCATTCGTGTTATTTCGCACTCATGTTTAAACACGTATTTTTATTAAGCATTATGACTTATTACATTTTATAAAGGCTCATCATGCATTCACATTATATTCCGCTCATGTTATGCCTCATGATGATTCAGCAAGCCATGTGGTTCGTTCGGTCACATGCAGTAAGGCACCGAGTGCCGTGTTTCGCCAAAGACAAGGTTCGGGGCGTGACACTTACGGCCATGTGTCATGAATCCTTTTATCTAAGTGTTTTAAGATTTTCCTGTTAAAACCTTATTGAAGCGGCCCCCACTTCGTACTTAGCGCGGTGAATTCATCAAGTGTAACTTTCCACACTCCGACCAAATAATCTATGAATTAAGTAAGAGAATTTAATCTCATCCTCCTTTACAACGATGTGTCGGTGAATCTATCAAGAGTGTGCCTAAACACTCCAACCGAAACCGGTTTATAGACTTATTAAGAGAATATAATCTCATCCTCCTCTTTAGTAGGGATAACGGCAAATCTATCAAGAGTGTTCTTACCAACTCCAACCAAGATCGATCTTATAGATTTATTAAGAGAAAAGAATCTCAACCTATGCACATCTACTTAGTCTTTTAGGATATGGAAATTTCATTGATGTGCTCCACTATTGTAACTTTACTTGTTTTTCCCTTTGAACCTAAGATTGCATCATTAGGTTGGGTTCCCATAAAGTACAATTAATTTTCAATAGGCTTTATTCCCATTCCTTTACAAATTTTCAGCACCAATTATTTGTCTAATTATTAGACCAAAAATCTGCTAAATTGAACCGGGACTTGACATATTAAACGGAAACTATACCATTGTCCAATAATTTTCTCCTATGATTGCGTGTGAGATGAACTTGTCTCGACCTGCTGTTGTAACAGTCACTTGAAGCCCGAAATATAGCAGTTTTATCATCACAACAGATAGTCAAAAAAGATGGCACCGACTTACTCCATATCGAAATAACTAGCATAATACTTCTAATCCAGACAATTTCTTCTCAAGTAGAAGGTAAAGCTATAAATTCTTATTCCAAGGCTAGTCGTCATCAATATCAGAACAGTTCAATGTACTCACCAAAGATTTTTGGGGCTGACATGACAAAGTTTATGTCCTTAAATTCAACAAAATTATATTAGAAAATCCAATCTAATATTGGCTTTTGAAAGATAGTCAAGAGCCCGTTTGGATTGGCTTATAAGTTGCTTATAAGCTGTTTTCAGCTTTTTTGAGTGTTTGGCTGGCCGGCTTAAAGTCATTTTGTGCTTAAAATAAGCTCAAAAAAATAATTGGGCTCATTTGACTTAGCTTATCTAAAGTAAAACTTATAAGTGCCGAAAAAGCTTATAAGCCAAAAAAAATAAGTTAGACTACCCCAACTTATTTTTTTTAGCTTATAAGCTGCAAACAGCTTATAGACATAAGCCCATCCAAACAGGCTCCAAATACCTCATACTTTCAATATTCTAAGAGCTTTCTTATCGTCTAGAACTCAAAATTCATACTATTGCTAAATATAATGCACCAAATTCATCATATAAATTTACGAAAAGCCTTCAACTAATAATGAAATCAATATTATTTCCTCTTGATCTCAAAATAATATTCTAACTTTCAAGTATTGATATGATCTTTACAAATAATATATTCATATCACGACACAAACTTGAAAGTATATCTTTCATGATTTTTTGTACGCAACATATATGTACACTGTTGCGTCCAAATGCACACGCAAGTGTACGTGATCGTACAAGTAATATAGTGATTATAAAAAATCGGATGTCGAACCCACAGAGACTTATGACCAATACTTTCACGAAAATAAACTATTGCTACCAATTATGCAAGTAATGAATAAAAGCTTTGTTTGTTTTGTAACTTAATGCTGAAAACTAAATAACTAACAATGTAAACTAGAATTGTGCTACGAACGTCCTTGAGAGTTGCTTTTATCAAGATTTTAGAAATATTCCAGGGTCGTGGTTGGTTCACCAATCCTGTTGAGTCATTCAAGCATCCTACCTTAGTAACTTTGTTCACAACTGCTAATTAACCGGATTATTAATTCTTAGTATTCTTTCGAACCACTACTCGCCGATTCAAGATAATTCGCCTCCTATATTCCTATGTTATTGACTTATCAAGAATGCAATAAAAGCACGGTATGTAATTTAACTAAGTATATTCCTATCCTAGTCACAAATCCTAGCCCAACTATAAGGATATTCAGATCACAATCTCTTTACTTCTTCTCTAAACTAACAACATCTTTCCCAAGCACGTATATCAATTAGTAAATAGAACTCAACTGTTGCGCAGACAATCAAGCAATTAAGCACAGAAGTAAAGAAACAGTTGCATACGAACAAGCTACTAAGATTGAAATACTTGTCAAACGTCAATATTCATGGCTAAAACACAAACCCAGAATTAAGGTGTTTAGTTACACATGATTCGAGAATGGAAGCTAGAATTCATGAATAACATAGGATTTCAATGTAAAGAAAATAAGAGAAGAGGAATAAAACCTAGAAAGAGTTTCACAAGTCTCAAAAATCGTCTAAGTCGCCTTTCTAATGTTTAAAACGACTATTTATAAGCTAGGGCAAATATGAGATAAGTTGGCCCAACCCCGATCAAATTAGGAGAACTGACGCCTCTTGTGCGTTGGTTGTGCGACGCATGGCCAGCGCATGGTCTTCATTGTGTTTTGCCCACGCGACGCATGACCAGCGCATGGCCTGTCTGAGGTTCAGAGACGGGGTTTTTGTGCGCTAGCTGTACGACGCATGGCGAGCGCATGAGACCCTTTAGTGGTCAGATTCTGCCTTCAAGTGCTGGAACTTCCTTCCCAACGTTCAACCAACATGCACAGCCTCAGAATTAATCAAAAAATGCTCAGAATACCCTTCATTGGTCCTTGTTGTACCTATTCATACAAACATACCAACATAAGCTTTTATACAACAATTTACATTAAAAATTGCGATTAAAGTGCTAAGAAGTAAAGTGCAAATGACACTAAATCTAGATATTTGTGCCAAATATCAACACCCCCTACTTAGAATTTTCTCGCCCTCGAGCAACCACTTATCAAACATTCCCTTGTACTTTACACAGCCATGCTACTCGAACAGGTCTACATTAGGATTTGGCAAAATCACATTAAAACACACACATTGAGCCAATTCTCTCAAAAGTCATGCCAAATGCTTCAAAACAACCATTTTCTCACATTTCAAAATATTAGCAACCAGACCTCTCAAGAAACGATCCGTTTAAAAACAAGCATATGACTCCAGACACCACTCAAAACACAACGAGTATGCTACTTTACCGAGTAGTAATACTTCACCCATCTCCTATCGATTATGTGCCCCTCACCCCAAAAGAGAGTTGTCCATATTTCACACAAAGTTAATGACGCTATTTCAACGGACATAAGATGCAAACAATATTGCTCACTCTCACAAAGAATATCCAATGCTCAAACATGATGAACCATAGGCTTGCCCTTAGTGTAACTGTTTCGCAAATTAGAGTGAGATGAATTTAGGATCACTTACGACTTGTATGGTTGTAATGTAGGCTAAGGGACGGTAGGATATATTTTCGAAAGAGTGACTAACCTCCATAAGCACTTTTAAGACCTTACAACATTGTTCATTTTTCACAATCCTTCATCATCCATAACTTTCAACCACAAGCCACCCATTTTATCCCTTTAACACCTATTTCTTTTCTCAACTTTAAGCATCATCCTATTTTCGACAAGCTAGTGGGAAACAATACTAAGAAAGCAAACGACTAACTAGAAAGTTTCTATTTTTTGTTTTTCAGTTTTTCAGTTTTTTTTTTTTGTGCATTTTACGATTATATTTCCCACTAACTAGCACTCAAAAACATTCAAGTACATCTATAGACTTCATTTCAAATTCATTCAACAAACTCCCCCTTAATTTCACATTCCAACTCTAATTCCATTAATTTGCAATTAAAAATGCCTAAGGAGTAAACAGGGATCAAATATTGATCAAAAAGAACAAAGGGGGTAGGCTAATTGGCTGTTGTCAAAAGAAAAGCTAAAGGCTCAACGGAGTTGACTAGGGATATATATATATATATTTGTCTGTTTGCTGAGCTGTCCCGTTACTTTATTAAAGCTACTACTTTATTAGAGCTACTTTATTAAAGTCTTCTTTTTTTGAAATGTCTTCTTTTTTATTTTGTCTTGTGCTATCATTATTGTTTCCACTAAAGTCTTCTTTTTCTAAAATGTCTTCTTTTTGATTTTGTCTTGTGCTATCATTATTGTCTCCACCAAAGTCTTGTCTATGTGTCCAAATTGTGTAGAGCAACCGAATCAAAACTCATGACCAAGTCTACATCATTTGGATCTTGAGAGTCTTGAAATGCACTGTCCTGGAAATTAATATCATCTCCTTCGAAATCTAATCTATGGACTGGTGACATCTCTTGACTTGGAGATAATTCTGGACTAGGATTTTTAACTATATGTTTATCTTGTTCTTTTGTCTGAAAAAATCTTTCTAGTGTCTCTTTTACTATATTTCTATTTTTTCGTTCTTTTTCTTTTTGGCAAGTATGCTTTTCTTTGTAGAAGTTGCTCCTTGCATAAGTGTCTTTGGTAGTCTTCGTCTTGTCTGAAGAGATGAACATCCCTCATCTTCACTTTTTGGCAAAGTGATAGCCATCAACGGATTTGATGAGTCTTTACCGGCTACCGTTTGAATCGTAACTAGCTGCATCTTTACTCGATACAGTGGGTCTAACTGCATTCATTGGAGAATGCACACCCGTCTCATCCATTTTTGTCTGAGATGGAGAACTCTGTGATTGCACTAACTTGAACTTAACCGCTTGTAGTCTTTGTTCTCTCTCTCTCTCTCTCTCTCTCTCTCTATATATATATATATATATATATATATATATATATATATATATATATATATATATATAGACAAAGGGTAGGCAAGCAACGTTTCAAAATTCGGCTAACAAAGAAATGCAGATCACTTCCTTAAACTTCACTCAATTTCGCTTACGAACACAACGGGCAAGTTCTAGTCACCAATATCAAGCATATATCATACCAGAGTTTCCTCACATCAGACACAACACATAAGAGTTAATGCACTTCACTACAAAAGTGTTTCGAGAGAGGTTACTTCTTTTCATGCATGTTTTTTTCCAAATCATCAAGAACAGCTCATGGTTTTCACATTCCACCTAACCCGAGCACCTAGCATTCAAGTGTTCTAATAGGCTTGACTCCTACGTCTCTTTTACAAAAACTAAAAAAACTAACTCGGCTCAAAGGTCCCCCCTCGGGAAAGAACTGAGGCCATAAGAAAACCCAAGGGGGTGGATGGTGTGTGCCACTAATGAGGGACTCAAGAAGCTATAAAGAAAACCTAAATCAAGAAAACTAGAAATGTTTTTTTTTTTTTTTTTTTTTTTGGAGACTCTAAGACTCAACAACTAACAAAAAGAACTAACACAAAGACTCAACAACTAACAAAATAAAACCCTACGGCAACTTGATCACTATCCTTAACCTCAAAAATGTTGTTACAAGGGACTTATTTCCCACCCCACACTTAAATCATGCTTTGCCCTCGAAGCATATAGATGAAAAAATTAAAAGCAAAGTAAGGAAAGAAATATTCCCTAAGGCCCACTAGGGCCTAGTTATCATCCTCATCATAATCAGCCTTACCATCAGACGGCTCGACTTCTTCTTTTTCTTTATCATCAGCATCTTGTGCTTGGGATTCTTCTTCACTACCTTCCTCCATCTCGGCTGCTATGAGGTCCGCGGAGCACAAATCCTCATCAGCCGGTAGCTTGCCCTTCTCTCCAATGAAAACTCGTGAGTAAGTGGTGTGAGGGTATTCCGCGAACACACTCGAGACATCTAACTCGAAGTGATCACAAGCTATCATCGCAATCTTGTAAAGTTACCATAGCACAGTAGATTGGGCCGATCTTTCTTAGGCTGGGGTCAAGTTGAGCTTAGTGCACTGATCAGGAGACTTGACATTAGAGATGTCAATCACATTGTTTGGGAACTCAAGCACCCTGTCATGCTTACTCTCCAAATAAGGGGCCAACCTCCTCAAGGATGCTGTAAGTGTGTTCCCAAAGCTAAGCATAAGAGATTTTACCTTCCTGATGCGAATCATATTTTGAAGCATCCAATACCCAATGTTGACAGGTTGCCCCGTCAAGAAGAAGTACATAATTGGCCACTCTCTCCTTCAGCACAATAGCGAAATGGTCAAGTGGCATGATACTGTAGTGCAGCAGCCTTATCCACACTAGGCCCTCCTTCATAAAATCACCCATCAACATCGTCTTGTGCTTTCTCGGGTCCTCTCTATATATAGCCCACTTGGCCTTGGAATCTGGCCCATAAAAAGTTTCCCGAATGGCCTTGTAGTCAGGCCTTTTGATGAACTCGAGCAATGGCTCCACGGGATGATCATGAACTCCCAATTGTGCACACTAAGTGGCTGCTGTCAATGGTACCCATTCATCGCTAAATTTCACAGAAGGATAGGGCTCACCACCCTCTATTCTTGCCAAAATGATGTTAGCGTATAGCTCCAAAACCATATCAATATTCACCGGCCCTAGGTTGTCAAATACAGAACTCCAGCCCATTTCGATTATTTGGTTGTAAATTCCCCTGAAATTCTTCTTCAACGTGATACGAATCGATTTAGGGATGAAACCAAATCAACTCAAAATGAGAAAATTAAGGATAGGAAGAAAGGGGAAGAGGAATAGAGATAAATACTTGACCTGAATGGTAGAATTCTATAGACAAACCTAGGTATTCGAAACCTAAATCCTTCTAATAAGAACTCGAATCCACAAGAACCAAAGCAATATGAATCAAGGCAAGAAGTTCACTTGAAATCCACAAATGAACAATCTTCATGAATTATTTGGAAAATAAAGGTTCTACAAGCAACAATGGAATCCACCATCATATGACTAAAATAGCCCTAGAATCTACCTAACAATCTATCACTCAAAATATGAGTATCTCTCAAATATTCATCATAAAAAATCTAGGTAAATGAAATGTCTAAGTCTAGTATTTATACTCCTAGACTAAAGAAGACTAAGTTATTACAAAAATGCCATTAATAAGGCAAGGGCCTTGTTTGGCTAGTCTTCTTAGTGTATTCTTCAATTCATGGATTGACCTTCAATGGCCAAACACGTCCCTCCTTGCAGCTAAACGAATCCCTAATCAACTCCGCATGCACGGCCTTCTGCAAGCATAACCCTCCTTACAAGTAGCCACTTGCACAAATAGCCTTTTCAAGCGCAAATAGCCACCTCAAGCTATAAATCTCCAACTAAGCAATCTCCCAAACCTTGTAGGTTTCCACCCCCATGAAGCTCTTAGAGATTCTGCTCTCATCAAAGATCATCATCAAGTGTGTGTAGTGTGGAATTACACACTTGAGGCCCTTGAAACGCTCCAAATGTGGTGAATAAGCTCCAATGAAGATCATAGACTCTAAGTTGAGCTCCACCACGAATCATAGGCTCTATAAATGCACTCGAGCTAATGAGAATCATATTATCCTCCCCTTCTTTAAAAGGATTCGTCCTCGAATCCGAACCTAGCAAAAAACAAGGGAAGACAATAACAAGCAAGCTCCTCAAAGCATGAGGGTTAGTGTTAGCACAAACAAATCGACCAATATGCCAAGGATGCACAAACTTGTGGTATAACTACTCATCAATAATCAATGTGACGAAAGACTCCACATATGAGGCACCAAGAAGTTGACCCTTCCAAAGATCATCATAGGTAAATAGGTAATAAAGAAAGGTGTCACCCAAAATAACTTCTTCAACTAAAGTGACCTCAAGTATATACTCATTATGGGGTTCAAGCACAAGTTCAAGCAAGCCATTACTATTTGGAACACTCATGGAAGAAGTGACAATTTGCAAACAAGTTTCACCTTCATTTTCAAAACATCTTTCCCTAACTATCATGTCATTTCCCTTCAAGGAAAGGTTTCCATCACAAGGGAAAGGGTTATCTAACCTATGCCGAAGCTAGAAGTAGGCATCCCCATCCCTTAGGTTAGGAGATCTAGCATAGTCCATCCAAGAAGTGTGCTCTTGTTCATGTAATTCACTCCCTTTCTTTAAAGAGCACTCTTCACTTTCGGAAGCCATTCTCAAATTCGACGTTGGTCCATCAAGTGGGTCACAAACCCTCATGAAGGATCCCTCGTCCTCGAGGATGGTGTCGAAGCTTCCCCCGCCCATGCTTGTCATCAAGACTAAGCTCATCATCATCCCATTGTGGGTTACAAAACACATTATAGTCTCCAAAGGAAACTACATGCTCAACATTACCATACACCCTAATAGGTACATCATTTCCACAAGTCATGTCAACTTCAAATAAGGCATTATCTCTAATGAGAGGACAATCATTAAACGATGAAGGTTCAAAACATGTAATTCCACTCTCATAAGGACAAATGTCATTTTTCCAATCATTTTCATACACATGACTAGATAAGTGATCAACTATATCAACATCATCACTAAATTGTGGGTCTTTAAGCACATCACAAGGTTCCTCAAATAGTGGATTTTCATAGCAAACAAATTGATCAACACAAGCAACCACACTAGTTGGATGCAAATTGATCTTGCTATTAGAATCAATTCGGTCATCATTAGGATCAACTAGTGGGTGTCCTAACATCTCACATGACAATGTACTAACATGCAAATCAAGAGGATCAACACTAGGTCAACACAACTTGAACTCAAAAGAAGAGTCAAGATAGTCATCAATAGGTTCAACTAGTGTTGGACCATCCATTTCAACTACATTGCCAATTGTCATTATAGCGCTAAGTTCATCACAAGGCAAAGACTCATTAAGCTCAATTAAGGACAAGCTATCATTTACACTCACTTCAACAACATGGTCAATCACATCATTTGTGGTGTTAAGATTAGCTATTTTACCTTGAAGTTCGCACACAACATCTCCTTTACCTCGGATTTCAACTTGGGAGTCCATTTGCTCCTTCGGGAAGCTCTCAACTACCTCATGAACTTTCAAAGTTTGAGGCTCAACATTCGGTTTGCTTCCAAGAATACTTACACCATTTTTCAAACAACTAGAGAAGAAAGAAAAGTTACAAGGGTTAGACTGGGGTTGTGACAACTCCCTCACATCACTCCTCATAACCTCTCCTTTTTCCACTCTAGATTTGTCACTTTTCACTCCCTTACTTCTCTCAATCTTTTCTCTCTCAATCTCATGGGAGTTGGAACAAGTGCCAAGTATTCCTTCAGAAGGGTTAGTGTTAAGTACATCTTTAGGAGGGTTAAGGGAACCCTCCGCTTCATTCCTCTCTTTTACTTCACAAGGCTTAGACTTCTCCATCTTCATTCGTTGCACCTTGCTTACGTGTTCCATCCGTTCATCCATACCACTTAACCTCCCAACCACGGCACACATATCTCCTTCCATGTCATTTAATTTAGCTTCTATTTTGGATTCCATCGCTGCCATTCTTTGGAGAATCAATTCTATCCCCTCCATGTTAGGGAAATCTTGCGTATTTTGGATTGACATTTAAACCTGCAAAACTAGCACACAACGTTAGTAATAAAAGCCTCACTTCACTCGTATTCAACTCTCAAACCTTACCTCTCACCCTAAGCTTCTTCAAAGGTTAGTCAAGAACCCTTTTAATCCAAATCAATTCACAAGATTGCTAACCTTTGCGGAGGAATAGATTCTTGTTAATCGAAAGATGGACAACTCGATAAGGAAAAAAGACTTGAGCCAAGAAGATTCAACGATATGAAAACAAGAAAAGCTTGAAAAGAATTGGCACGAAAGAAATTAAGGACTCAAGCACTAGTTAACAACCAAGTAGAGCAATTACTAGTTGTTAATGAGCTAGGAGAATCAAAGAAATGAGAAGAAGAAGTGAACAAACCTTGGCCAAACACTTAGACAAATTTGAGAAGTGTTTAGCCAGCACTTAGAAAATTCGGAACTGCTTGCAGCATCTTTTTAAAACGCATATAACTGTTTCTACAAAGCTTTGATTGACGAATGGATTATTGATTTGGAAAGTAGACTCTCTAAACTTGAATTTACATATATTATGGGTCCCGTAAGTCCTTATACACACAAAGATATGCCCCCTCAAAGTTGGACCAAAATCTGCCAACACTTAGAAATTTTTTCTAAGTGTTGAAAACTTCCAACTCTCTGAATTTGGCCCCACACGCCTGTCAGAGGCGCGTCAGACTGCTGATGTCATCACTAACGTGGTGGCTGACGTGGCTTTTTTTTATACTTACTTGGGCCCACAGACACCTTTTGACAACTTTTTGATGAATCTCTTTGGATCAAACTTCCCTTTTAGCTCTTTTTCTCCAAGATGAAGATATGAATGTTGCCAAGAACACCCAAATTCAAAACCCTTTCAAATCTTCTTGTTCTTCCACCAACTTTTAGATCTAGGATCCCCTTCACCTAGAGAACAAGATTAAACACCCAATGAGCTTCAATTTCACCCTAAATTTGAAGACCCATTTTCAAGTTCTTCAAGTCCTTCAAACCTTCAAAACCCAAAAATGGTAGATCTTTCAAATTAGCTCCAAATTAACTCAAATTTCGGATCTAAGTTTTCTATGATGTGGAGAATAAAGCCCAATAGTTAATTTCATCAATTGAATCCTTAATCAATAGACCCACTTTTTCAATTTCAAGCATTTGAAGGTCCTTCAATGGTGAAAATCACAAACCCTTTCCAAATCTCTTCAAATTTCGTTTCCAAGAGTTTTCCAGACCAACAAACACAAATCTAATATCAAAATCAACAAAGAATAACAAAATTTTGGTCGAATCAATTGAACCCCAATTGTTCTTCAAAAACTTTCAAGTTCAACAATGGTGAGCTACTCCAAACTTCACCAAACCACTTCAAACTTCAAATTTAGAGATAATTTTTCTTCAAAAACCTTCAAGGTCAACATTCGTGAACTACTCCAAACTTCACCAAACCACTTCAAACTTCAGATTTAGAGATTATAGATGACAACAAACATAGATTCAACCTCAAATCCAACAAACAAACAACATAAAACCAATTTTTGATTTTTTTTTTTTTTTTGGAATTTTTTAAATATTTTTTTTTTGAATTTTCAGATTTTGAGCATAGGATTATAAATTATAGAAACAATCTCTTAGCCTATTCTCTGATACCAAGTGATACGAATCGATTTGGGGATGAAACCAAATCAACTCAAAATGCGAAAATTAAGGATAGAAAGAAAGGGGATGAGGAATAGAGATAAATACTTGACCCGAACGGTAGAATTCTATAGACAAACCTAGGTATACGAAACCTAAATCCTTCTAATATGAACTAGAAACCACAAGAACCAAAGCAATATGAATCAAGGCAAGAAGTTCACTTGAAATCCACAAATGAACAATCTTCATAAATTCATTGGAAAATAAAGGTTCTACAAGCAACAATGGAATCCACCATCATATGACTAAAATAGACCTAGAAGCTACCTAACAATCTATCACTCAAACTATGAGTATCTCTCAAATATTCATCATCAAAAATCTAGGTAAATGAAATGTCTAAGTCTAGTATTTATACTCTTAGACTAAAGAAGACTAATTTATTACAAAAATGCCATTAATGAGGCAAGGGCCTTGTTTGGCTAGTCTTCTTAGTGTAGTCTTCAATTCAAGGATTGACCTTCAATGGCCAAACACGTCCCTCCTTGCACAAATGACTCTCTAATCAACCTTGCATGCATGGCCTTCTTGCAAGCATAACCTTCCTTGCGCCATGTAGCCACTTGTACAAATAGCCCTTTGTGCAAATAGCCACCTGGAGCTCTAAATCTCCAACCAAGCAATCTCCTAAACCTTGTACGATTCCATCCCTATGAAGCTCGTAGAGACTTGGCTCCCATCAATGATCATCATGAAGTGTGTAGTGTGGAAATACACACTTGAGGCCTTTTGAAACGCTCCAAATGTGGTGAATAAACTCCACTGAAGATCATAGACTCTAAGTTGAGCTCCACCATGAATCATAGGCTCTATAAATGCACTCGAGCAAATGAGAATCATATCACAACGCCACCTTGTTGACAGGTCATTCATGAATTTATCCATCAGCTAGAGGGAAATCTTTGTACCATTTTTCGGCCAAACCAGACCCTACGAAGGTGGGACGAGGCCTCTGGGAAGAAGCCCGAGAAATGGGGACTACCGGTTTCTTGCTCTGCGGGTTGTTGCCCCTTTCTTAGTGGTGGTGGCTTTTCCCTCTCTGGTTCTTTTTGATCCTTGTGAGGGGCCCGAATGATCAACCTTTCCCTTTCCTTTGGTCACTATTGTACCTGTTTAAGTTCACAACACAAATAATTCAACTTATCGTTAGCAAGTTAAGCCCAAGTGGGGTCATGAACACTTATTGCAAGTCATGTTTTCATGCATTGAAGTTTTAACTTTTTCACTTTTTGGGTACTATCATGGCTTTATTAACTTTCAAGCTCATCCTAGGGTGAACCACCCCACGCCTAATTCAAACTATGGTACAAAAATTGAAACAAAGAAGTTAACTAACTTAAACTAAAAAGAAAGAAAATTAAAGAAAAATTATACTACAAAACAAGGGAAATCATGTTTGAGGACCTAGGTTGGTGGTTCACCCTTTAATTCTAGTGCTTTTCGACTTATGGGCGTTGATGGTGATGCCCTAAGGTTTCGAATGTTGTTTCAAGTTTAATTGCTACTCAAGACTTCAGAAAAATCACAAGAAACTTGGTTTAGGAATTTTGTCAAACACCTTGTGGGCATAGAACTATCCCTTTGAGTTTTGCAACAATGGAGGGTTGAAGAACCCTCTCTTTTGTTTGGGAATCATTGTTCTAGCATCCAACAACCATTTCAAACACAACAACACCAAATTCCCACCCAAATTCGTCCAACCCCATAAACCTTAATTTATCAATCTTAAAATCCAACACAAAGGGGGAAAAGGAAATGGGATTTAATGGACGAATATGAAGATTATTTACCTGTGTTGAGATATGAGATAATGCACACGAATTTCTTGACGGATGGAGATGATTAGGGGAAGGTTTTTAGTGCTTAAGTTCAATTTTGGGAAGAGTTTAGAGAGAGGGAGGGAGTTTGTGAGCAGAGGGGGGAATTGGGGGGTCATTCGTGTTTAAATCTTAAAGAAAAAAAAAATCGAACCAGGGCAACCTATGCGTTGGATGTGCGTCACATATCCAGCGCACAATACCCCACTCTTTGAACTCTACACTTAGCACAAATTTTGCCCTGATTACACCTCGTGCTGGCTATGCTACGCATGCCCAGCACACAAAACATCTCTCTGAACTTTTTACTTAGCCAAAATTTGGCTCTGATTACACCTCGTGCACTGGATATGCGACGCATGCCCAGCGCATAAAACACCTCTCTTTGAACTTTTTACTTAGTCAAAATTTGGCTCTGATTACACCTCATACGCTGGTTATGCGATGCATGCCCAGCGCATAAAACTCCCCTCTCTGAATCTTTTACTTAGCCAAATTTTTGGCCTGCTTACCTGTTGTGCGCTGGTCATGCGGCGCATACGCACAGCACAATACAAAACTGAAGCTCAATTCCTGATGTTTTGCACTTGTTTCGGGTTCTCGTTCCTTACTTAGCCCTGCAACATGAACAAACGTGACATATATGCTGTAAAAGTTGGGTTGCCTCCCAACCAGCGCCTTAGTTAAGGTTGTGGCATGACCTTTTTTGTATTTTTCTTTTATTTGAATTGTTACATTACAAACTCGGGTTTCCTTCTGAGAAGCGCTTGATTTAATGTCGCGGCACGACGCGTATCCTTCTATACTCATCATCATAGAGCACTTGCTCCTTCTCCTTGTCAAAGTGTCACGACCCAACCGGAGGGCCGCGACGGGCACCTGGTGCTAGCCCACCCGGGCACCTCTTAACATACTTTCACGTCACATCTAGATGAACCACATAGTTAAATCATACTTTTCATTCATCATCATTCTAATCTCATTGGGCGACGATTCATTTATATCAACACTAACAACTATTCCCAAATAAATGTACATAAGCCGACGAGGCTTAACAAAATAATATCCAAAATATAGGCGGACAAGGCCAAACACATCTACCCATATACACATATCTACGAGCCTCTACACATGTCTCCGCTATGTAGTCCCTGAATAATGTGGCTATGGATCAAGTCTTTCTCCTTGGCCACCTGCAGGCATGACGCAGCGTCCACAAACAAAAGGACGTCAGTATGAAGGATGTACTGAGTATGTAAAGCATGATCAATATCAATATGAAAGCATAATAGATAAGGTATGAAATAACATAGGATGGGAGATAATTATATCATCATCATAACCCTTACCTGCTTTTCATAGGGACATTCCATTTCTATTGCGTATCTGTGTACATACATCCATATCCGTATCCGTATACGTATCCGTACTCATTTACATTTCGTATCCATTTTCGTATTCGTAGTCATATTTCCATTCATACTCATATTCATATCATATACATATCACATTATTGCATAAACTTAGCATATTCGTACTCATATTGATATCATATACATAGCATTTACATAGCATATACATTGCTTATACGTAGCCTTTACATAGCATACCCAACTATGAAGGTTCGGTGTTTCGCATACATGCCTACCAAGGCTCGTGTCACCGATACCTAGCCTACCAAGGCTCGGTATTATCCCGTACAACTCCGGGCAGCGGTGGTGTGCGCGCATTATACATATACGTATTTACTATATTCTACCCGGCCATATAAGCTCGGGGTTTCATAATAGCCATACATAGGCACATATACATAAGCTCACAGGCATCTTTAGCATCATTTCTATCGTCGTTCATTACTTCCATCCATAGATGATTTCTCGTCGTATAAGGAATTTAGTACAATCGTAATATATCGGAGATCATGAGCTTAGTAGCTTTTTAGAGATAGAATCATTTAGAGGATATCATAGACTCGTAGAAGAATAGATATTTGGCCAAAGAACCATGCCTTATGAAAGAAAGGTTAGCCTTATGTACCTTTCCGTTCAACTATTCTATCACTTGCACGTTCTTCTTCAATGCTCACGTTTCTACCTTCATTAAATTACATACTAGCATTAGAAAATCGATAGCTTAGCATACATGACTAAAGCTAAAGAAAATTTGACAACATCTCCTTTATTTATACGACTTCCTCCATATCGTATATAAACTCCCAAACATCAATACTAACATTCACAACATCATAACAATAGCCTTTATTCACCTACATTATCCTTACTTCTCAATTCACTTCATTCGCATACAATGTCTATTCCATACTCTCAATATCATTTATAACCTGGTTATAATCATAATGTATCAAGAATCATAACTCAATCCAAACATTTACTCAAAAGTGACACTATTCCCACATTCATGACCCATTTTCTAAATCCTTCTACAATCCAAGTGTTTCAACTTTCAAATACCTTAAACAGCATGGAAATACCATAAAACTTACCTTAGATGGTGTAGGAACAAGCCTTGAGTGGAATACTCTTCTTGCACCCAAAACCCTAGTTCACTTCCCTTGAAATTTCTTGGCTTGAATGAACTTTGATGTGTTTCATACACTTGGTTCACTTGAATTCTTGATATTGATCTTTGATTTCCTTTGTTTTCTTGTATATGAAGTATGTGGAACCTTCTAGAGGTCTTGAGAGAGATGAAAAAGTGTGGGAAATGAAATTAGTGAAGTGGGAAATATATTTATGTTTGCAACTTCATCAGTCTGTCGGGACTTCCATGGACACTTATACGGTCCGTGGAACATTACACGGCCCGTATAAGTGGTTGTGGTTCACCACTAAGCATTCATCATCTCTGCTGGGTGTTATACGGACCCTTATACGGACCGTATAAGTCGGTCGTATAACCCCTTTCCCCTGAAATGATCTCCGTCGTTCGTTTGATCTCCAATCCTTATGGAACCTTCTTGGCACTTGTTTAACACCTCAATACCAATCTAAGGGTCATTTTGACTCTTCCTCAAAGCATTATGAAACTCTCATTAATTCGATGCTCATAATTCTTGTCCGACACACAACATATGACTTGCTTTCCCTAACAACTTTCTTTCCTTATCTTAAATGTCTACGAAATCTCATTTAGAATCATCAAATGCTATTTCTTACTTATCAAAACATCGTATACATCATGCCCTTCGTTATTCTATTTACTGTACGCTAACGGGAAATTTTCCAAAGTGTAACATTCTTCCCCCTTAAGAACATTCGTCCTCGAATGTTAAGCACTCGGGAATTCTACGAAAATTTCGCCAGAGTTTCCCCTATAATATGGCACTACCATCCTGTCACAACAGCCCATAATAACAATGCTTCCGGGGCCACAACATAATAGCGATAGAATTTGGCCACACACGACCCGGAATGCATAAAAAGGAAAACATACATACCTTATGATCTTGATGTCTCATCTTGGCCCTCTCCCGGGGGCTGAAATAAGTGCTGGTATTTGGATTTCGTAATTTCTTCCGCTTCCCATGTCATTTCTTCTCGGTTATTGTTTCTCCATAAAATCTTAACTGAGTCCATTTCTTTGTTTCTAAGCCTCCGTACTTGCCTATCTAATACGGCAATGGGTACTTCTTCATAAGTCAACTCTTCTGTCACTTGAACATCATTTACTGGAACGATCCTAGTAGGATCTCCAACACATTTACGAAGCATCGAAACATGGAAAACTGGGTGAATTGACTCCAAATCAAGAGGTAGATCTAATTCGTAAGCCACTTTGCCTACTTTGCGCACAATTTCATAAGGCCCAATGTACCGAGGACTAAGCTTCCCCTTTTTGCCAAATCTCATTACACCCTTCATTGGTGACACTTTCAAGAATACCCAATCTTTAACTTGGAACTCTAAGTCCCTTCGACGATTATCCGCATAGGACTTTTGATGACTTTTGAACATTTTGCTGTTCGATCTTGTATGAGATTAGCATTCTCATGGCTTCTTGGACCGAGTCCGACCCTATCAATTTAGTCTCTCTACTTCAAACCACCCAATTGGGGATCTACACTTTCGCCCATATAAAGCCTCATACGGGGCCATTTGGATGCTAGAATGATAACTATTATTGTAAGCGAACTCGATGAGGGTAAGTGATCGTCCGAATACCTCCAAAATCTAACATACATGCCCATAACATATCCTCAAGAGTCTGAATGGTACGTTCAGCTTGTATATTAGTCTGTGGATGAAATACCGTGCTAAGGCTCATATGAGTCTCCAAACCCTCTTGGAAGGACTTTCAGAAATTAGTCGTAAACTGAGTTCCTGCGTTCGAGATAATGAATCTTTGGAACACCATGAAGTCGCACTATCTCTTTAACATAGAGCTTTGCATAATCTTACGCTATATACGTTGTTACGGTAAGAAATGATGATTTCGTGAGTTTATCACAATTACCCATATGGAATTATACTTATGTCGAGAACGGGGGTAGGCTTTGTAATGAAGTCCATGTTAATTACTTCCCGGCTTCCCGGAGTTGGGATTTCTATAGCTTGCAACAATCCGCCTGGCTTTTGGTGCTCGATTTTCACTTGTTGACAATTGGGACATTGAGCTACAAATTCTGCTATATCTTTCTTTATCCCATTCCACCAATATATAGACTTAAGGTCATGATACATTTTCGTTGCTCCCGGGTAGACAGAATAATGGGAACAATGGGCTTCCCTCAATATTTGGTGGCGTAAACCTGCCACATCAGGAACACATAATCTGCCTCGACACCGGAGAACTCCGTCTCCTGCAATCTTAAATGATGACTTCTCCTTCTGAGGGATTGTATCTCTGTAATGCATTAGCATGGGATCTTCGTATTGTCGCTCCTTCACTTCCACTACTAGCGACGAGATTGCTGTGGATGCGATGGTAGTCCCTGCGCTGCACGAGTCCACTACTCGAACTCTTAGGCTATCTAACTTCCGGAGTTCACGAGCCATTCTCTTTTCTCTTTCGTACATCACACAAACTTCCCATAGATACGCGGATAAGAGCATCGACCCACAACATTTGCCTTCCGGGATGATATAGAATATCGACATCATAATCTTTTAGCAACTCCAACCATCATCGTTGCCGCAAATTCAGCTCTTTCTGCTTGAAGATATAATGAAGGCTCTTATGATATGTGTAAATATCCACATGAACACCATACAAGTAATGTCTCCACATCTTTAATGCATGAATCACTGCAGCCAATTCTAGATCATGAGTTGGATAATTTTTCTCATGTTTTCGTAATTGCCTTGAAGCATACGTAATCACCCAGCCTAGCCCAATGCCTGAAGCATCGCAATAAACAACATAACCTTTCAATCCCTCTGGAAGTGTCAAGACTGGTGCAGAAGTCAATCTATCCTTTAGCTCTTGGAAACTACGTTCACAAGCATCTGTCCATTAAAACTTAGCTGATTTCTGGGTCAGCTTTGTGAGTGGTGTAGAAATAGAAGAGAAACTTTCAACAAATCTCCTGTAATAACCTGCTGAGCCCAAAAATCTACGAACCTCTGTAGGGGTTGTGGTCCTTGGCCAAGTCTTCACGGCCTCAATCTTTTGGCTATCTACCCAAATACTATCGGCTGAAAAAATGTGCCCGTAAATGTCACCGAATTCAACCAAAACTCACACTTAGAAAGTTTTGCAAACAACTCTGAGGACAGTGCGTAAATGATCCGCATGTTCTACCTCGGATCTAGAATACACCAAGATATCGTCGATGAATACAATCACAAATAAATCTAGGAAGGTTCTGAACACATTGTTCATCAAATCCATAAACACTGTCGGTGCATTAATTAGCCCAAATGACATCACCCGGAACTCAAAATGGCCATATCTTGTTCTGAAGGTTGTCTTAGGGATATCTTTCTCCCTAACTCTCACTTGATGATACCTGGACCTCAAATCTATCTTTGCAAACCATTTGGCACCTTGTAATTGATCAAATAAGTCATCAATCCTCGGGAGAGGATATTTATTCTTAATCGTCACCTTATTCAATTGCTGATAATCAATGCACATTCTCAAGGAGCCATCTTTCTTTCGAACAAACAATACGGTTGCCCCCGTGGGATGAACTAGGCCTAATAAAGCCTTTCTCAAAGCAAGTCTTTCAATTGCTCCTTCAACTCTTTCAATTCTCGGAGCCATTCTATAAGGAGGAATAGCTATAGGCTTAGTGTACGGCAACACATCAATAGCAAAGTCAATCTCCGCTCGGGAGGAGGCTGGGGAGCTCTTCCTCGGAAACACGTCCGAAATTCATTCACTATGGAGCCGGCCGAAGAGTCGGCGGTTCGAAACTCTATATCTTGAACCCGAACTAGATGATAAATGCAACCTTTTACGATCATTTTCCTTGCCTTTAGATAGCAAAATAAACCTACCTTTTGGTGACGCCGTATTTCCCTTCCATTCTAAAACTGGTTCTCCCGGAAATTGGAAACGAATCATTTTCATTCTACAATCGACATTGGCATAGCAAGAACGCCAATCCATGCCTATAATAACATCAAAATCCACCATTTTTAACTCATGCAAGTCAATCATAGTACGATGAGCACAAATCACAATTACACAATTTCTATATACTCGGCTAGCTATTACCAATTCACCAACGGGGGTGGACACCTCAAAAGGTTTGATCGACTCCGGTTTGACTCTAAACCGACCCGTAATGTATGGAGTTACATATGACAATGTGGAGCCCGGATCTATCAAAGGATATACATCATGAGAAAATACCGATAATATACCTGTGATAACATCAGGAGAAGACTCAAGATCTTGGCGTCCAGCTAAAGCATAAATACGGTCTTTGAGGCTGCCGCAGGGCGGGGACTGCTCCCCTACCTCTACCATGGCCGGCGGCGCATGTGAATCTAGCCCCATAGGGCGTATAGATGATGAAGATCCGACTATCGACCACGAAGGTCGGGTCCTACCTGCGCCACTAGCGAGGGCAATCACGCATAATATGGCCGGCCGACCACATGAATACAAGATACGCCCGAACCCAATTAGCACCGACCCCCAATGTAACTTCCCACCCGGGAACATCGTGGTACGAGTGGCCTCGCCGACCCGAATCACCTCTCCGAACCGAGATCCCGAAAAGCTCGACTCGGCCCGGGATGAGTAGATCTATCAAATCTACGGCACGAAAATCGCGGAGGCACACACTAATCATTGAATGACCTGAATGCCTCGAAAACTGCTGTCTGTGCCCGCCTCTATACTCACTCATCGGACCCGAAGATCTAGCCCTCTTGTTATGCCCTCTATTATGCTCACGCTCACTTCTTTGTTGTTGTAGGCTTTCTTCTAAATTCTGAGCAAGGGCTTGGATGCGTGAAATGTCCATATTGTCCTGAAGGGACGCGGTCAAGCATCTATCCATCAAATGTGGCTCTAGGCCTTTCACAAATCGGTGCATTCGGTCACCCATATCTGCTACTATAGCCAAAGCATACCTGGCCAAAGAATTGAAGCGGAGACTATACTCTAAAGCACTCATGCTTCCTTGCCTCAAATTTAAGAACTTGTCGGCTCTAGCTGGCCAAACTTCTAGAGGCAAATAATGTCGGAGAAATGCATCTACAAATTCTTTCCATATCGGAAGAGGTGCATTGGCTCCCCGTGAAGCCATCCAAATCGTGTACCAATAAACCACAACATCCCTCAATCTATAGGACGCTAACTCCACCGATTCGGTATCCGAAGCATATATCAATCGAAGTGTCCTCAACATACCATCGATAAAATTCTGAGGGTCCTCATCCGGATTTGATCCAAAGAATTTCGGAGGGTTCAAACTAATGAAATCACGGGCCCTTGCACTAAAAACCCTATCTCCTTGCCCTGTACTTTGCCGCTGAGTCTGGGCAGCAACCAATTGAGTAAGCAAATGAATGGTCTCTTTCACATCTTGGCCTGAAGCATCCGACGGAGGAGCCGGAGGTCGAGTCGGGGGCCGAGGCTCCCTCACGCTCCTCTAATATAGGTACGAATGGGAGGACCGAGACGGAGCCGCACTCGGGGACTCACTTTCCTCTACTACCGCCGGGCGGTGCTCTTTCGCCCGCTTTTCTGCCTTGTCTTGCCCTTTTGGGCCGCCGTAGCCTTTCTCTTTACGGGCATTTACGAAATACATAACACACGGTTAAGGAATAAGAAGTTTCTTATATCATAGCTCTATCGCACGATTCTTATGAAGAAAAGAAGGTTATTCATTCCTAAAATGCCCATGACCTCTTGTTTATAAGTGTGGCGCGGAACACACCCATAACCAAGACTCTACCGGACACGGCTCGTAGACACACCCTAGATCGCCCGGCTTGATACCACTTTTGTCACGACCCAACCGGAGGGCCGCGACGGGCACCCGGTGCTAGCCCACCCGGGCACCTCTTAACATACTTTCACGTCACATCTAGGTGAGCCACATAGTTAAATCATACTTTTCATTCATCATCATTCTAATCTCATTGGGCGACGATTCATTTATATCAACATTAACAACTATGCCCAAATAAATGTACATAAGCCGACGAGGCTTAACAAAATAATATCCAAAATATAGGCCGACAAGGCCAAACACATCTACCCATATACACATGTCTACGAGCCGCTAAGAAGAGTATGTTATATTGTATTGGCAGGACAGGACCTCGCCGTGCCCATAAATATGTACACAAAAGAATCTATACCAAAGCTGTAGCTCCGAATGAAATGGAGCTCCGTTATGTAGTCCCTGAATAATGTGGCTATGGATCAAGTCTTTCTCCTTGGCCACCTGCAGGCATGACGCAGCGTCCACAAACAAAAGAACGTCAGTACGAAGGATGTACTGAGTATGTAAAGCATGATCAATATCAATATGAAAGCATAATAGACAACATATGAAATAACATAGGATGGGAGATAATTATATTATCATCATAACCCTTACTTGCTTTTCATAGGCACATTCCATTTCTATTACGTATTCGTGTACATACATCCATACCCGTATCCGTATACGTATCCGTACTCATTTACATTTCGTATTCATTTTCGTATTCGTGGTCACATTTCCATTCAAACTCATATTCATATCATATACATATCATATATATTGCATAAACTTAGCATATTCGTACTCATATTGATATCATATACATAGCATTTACATAGCATATACATTGCTTATACATAGCCTTTACATAGCATACCCGACCATGAAGGTTCGGTGTTTCACATACCTGGCCCTACCAAGGCTCAGTGTTATCCGTACCCAACTGCAGTGGTGTGCGCGCATTATACATATACGTATTTACTATATTCTACCCGGCCATATAAGCTCGGGGTTTCATAATAGCCATACATAGGCACATATACATATAAGCTCACAGGCATCTTTAGCATCATTTCTATCTTCGTTCATTACTTCCATCCATAGATGATTTCTCGTCGTATAAGGAATTTAGTACAATCGTAATATATCGGGGATCATGAGCTTAGTAGCTTTTTAGAGATAGAATCATTTAGAGGATATCATAGACTCGTAGAAGAATAGATATTTGGCCAAAGAACCATGCCTTATGAAAGAAGAGTTAGCCTTACGTACCTTTCCGTTCAACTATTCTATCACTTGCACATTCTTCTTCAATGCTCACATTTCTACCTTCATTATAGTACATACTAGCATTAGAAAATCGATAGCTTAGCATACTTGACTAAATCTAGAGAAAATTGGACAACATTTGAACTCTACAATTAGCACAATACCCCACTCTTTGAACTCCACACTTAGCACAAATTTTGCCCTGATTACACCTCGTGCTGGCTATGCTACGCATGCCCAGCACACAAAACATCTCTCTGAACTTTTTACTTAGCCAAAATTTGGCTCTGATTACACCTCGTGCCTTTGGATATGCGACGCACGCCCGGCCCGCATAAAACACCTCTCTTTGAACTTTTTTTACTTAGTCAAAATTGGCTCGTATTACACCTCATCGGCCCCGGTTATGCGATGCATGCCCGGCGCATAAAACTCCCTCTCTCGAATCTTTTACTTAGCCAAATTTTTGGCACCTTTTTGTTGTGCGGTCATGCGGCGCATACGCACGACACAATACAAAGCCGAAGCTCAATTCATGATGTTTTGCACTTGTTTGGTTCTCGTTCCTTACTTAGCCTGTCGCAACATGAACAAACGTGACATATATCTTTGTAAAAGTTGGGTTGCCTCACCCCGCCTTAGTTAAGGTTGTGGCATGACCTTTTTTGTATTTTTCTTTTATTTGAATTGTTACATTACAAACTCGGGTTTCCTTCGAAAGCGCTTGATTTAATGTCGCGGCACGGACGCGTATCCTTCTATACTCATCATCATAGAGCACTTGCTCCTTCTCCTTGTCAAAGTGTCACGACCCCGGAGGGCGCGACGCGGGCACACAGTGCTAGCCCACCGGGCACCCTCTTAACATACTTTCACGTCACATCTAGATGAAACATAGTTAAATCATACTTTTCATTCATCATCATTCTAATCTCATTGGGCGACGATTCATTTTATATCAACACTAACAACTATTCCCAAATAAATGTACATAAGCCGACGAGGCTTAACAAAATAATATCCAAAATATAGGCGGACAAGGCCAAACACATCTACCCATATACACATATCTACGAGCCTCACACATGTCTCCGCTATGTAGTCCGAATAATGTGGCTATGGATCAAGTCTTTCTCCTTGGCACACACGCAGGCGACGCGCGGCGTCCACAAACAAAAGGACGTCGTATGAAGGATGTCCGAGTATGTAAGCATGATCAATATCAATATGAAAGCATAATAGATAAGGTATGAAATAACATAGGATGGGAGATAATTATATCATCATCATAACCCTTACACCTTTTTCATAGGGACATTCCATTTCTATTGCGTATCGTGTACATACATCCATATCCGTATCCGTATACGTATCCGTACTCATTTACATTTCGTATCCATTTTCGTATTCGTAGTCATATTTCCATTCATACTCATATTCATATCATATACATATCACATTATTATAAACTTAGCATATTCGTACTCATATTGATATCATATACATAGCATTTACATAGCATATACATTGCTTATACGTAGCCTTTACATAGCATACCCAACTATGAAGGTTCGGTGTTTCACATACCTGGCCCTACCAAGGCTCCGTGTCCTGCATACCTGGCCCTACCAAGGCTCAGTGTTATCCGTACCCAACTGCAGTGGTGTGCGCGCATTATACATATACGTATTTACTATATTCTACCCGGCCATATAAGCTCGGGATTTCATAATACCCGTACATGAGCACGTATACATAAGCTCACGAGGCATCTTTAGCATCATTTCTATCGTCGTTCATTACTTCCATCCATAGATGATTTCTCGTCGTATAAAGAATTTAGTACAATCGTAATATATCGGAGATCATGAGCTTAGTAGCTTTTAGAGATAGAATCATTTAGAGGATATCATAGACTCGTAGAAGAATAGATATTTGGCCAAAGAACCATGCCTTATGAAAGAAAGGTTAGCCTTATGTACCTTTCCGTTCAACTATTCTATCACTTGCACGTTCTTCTTCAATGCTCACGTTTCTACCTTCATTAGAGTACATACTAGCATTAGAAAATCGATAGCTTAGCATACATGACTAAAGCTAAAGAAAATTTGACAGCATCTCCTTTATTTATACGACTTCCTCCATATCGTATATAAACTCCCAAACATCAATACTAACATTCACAACATCATAACAATAGCCTTTATTCACCTACATTATCCTTACTTCTAAATTCACTTCATTCACATGCAATGTCTATTCCATACTCTCAATATCATTTATAACCTGGTTATAATCATAATGTATCAAGAATCATAACTCAATCCAAACATTTACTCAAAAGTGACACTATTCCCACATTCATGACCCATTTTCTAAATCCTTCTACAATCCAAGTGTTTCAACTTTCAAATACCTTAAACAGCATGAAAATACCATAAAACTTACCTTAGATGGTGTAGGAACAAGCCTTGAGTGGAATACTCTTCTTGCACCTAACCCTAGTTCACTTCCCTTGAAATTTCTTGGCTTGAATGAACTTTGATGTGTTTCATACACTTGGTTCACTTGAATTCTTGATATTGATCTTTGATTTCCTTTGTTTTCTTGTAGATGAAGTATGTGGAACCTTCTAGAGGTCTTGAGAGAGATGAAAAAGTGTGGGAAATGAAATTAGTGAAGTGGGAACATATATTTATGTTTGCAACTTAATCAGTCCGTCGGGACTTCCACGGACACTTATATGGTCCGTGGAACATTACATGGCCCGTATAAGTGGTTGTGGTTCACCACTAAGCAGTCATCATCTCTGCTGGGTGTTATACGGACCGTATAAGTCGGTCGTATAACCCCTTTCCCCTGAAATGATCTCCGTCGTTCGTTTGATCTCCAATCCTTATGGAACCTTCTTGGCACTTGTTTAACACCTCAATACCAATCTAAGGGACGTTATAACTCTTCCTCAAAGGATCATGAAACTCTCATTAATTCGATGCTCATAATTCTTGTCCGACACACAACATATGACTTGCTTTCCTTAACAACTTTCTTCCCTTATCTTAAATGTCTCTGAAATCTCATTTAGAATCATCAAATGCTATTTCTTACTTATCAAAACATCGTATACATCATGCCCCTCGTTATTTTATTCACTGTACGCTAACGGAAAATTTTTCGAAGTGTAACACAAAGTTACCACCCCAATATCGCTTGAGACACTGTCCATTTACCAAGAATTTGCACACCATCCATAGTTTGTATTTCGACAGCACCATGGGATGTGATTCTAGTTATCACAAAGAGTCCAGACCATCGGGACTTAAGCTTTCCCGGAAACAACCGCAGCCTAGAGTTAAAGAGTGGTACCTTCTGCCCTGGCGGGAATTCACGATGTTGAATATGCTTGTCATGCCATCTCTTGGTCTTCTCCTTGTATAGCTTTGCGTTCTCATATGCCCCCAATCTGAATTCATCCAGCTTATGCAATTGTAGCAACCTCTTCTCTCCCGCTAAGCTCATATCAAGATTGACCTTTTTGATTGTCCAATATGCTTTATGCTCTAACTCAACCGGCAGATGGCACGCCTTCCCGTAAGCTAACCTGTAAGGAGAAGCTCTGATAGGGGTTTTATAAGCTGCGCGATACACCCATAAAGTGTCATCCAACTTCATTGCCCAATCCTTCCTCTGGGCATTCACAGTTTTCTCTAAGATTTGCTTCACTTCTCTACTTGATACCTCTACCTGTCTGCATGTTTATGGGTAGTAAGCTGTAGAAACCTTATGCTTCACCCCATATTTTTCCAAAACGTTCTTCAACAAACTGTTGCAGAAGTGAGCACTCCCATCACTAATTATCTCCCTTGGGGTTCCAAACCTTGCGAAGATATTCTTTCGCACAAAATTCACCACCACCTTTGCATCATTGGTTGGAAGAGGGACTGCCTTTACCCATTTCAAAACATAATCGACAGCAAGCAGAATGTACTTATAACCAAAGGATGGTGGGAAAGGCCCCATAAAATCAATGCCGCAGACGTCAAATATCTCTACCTCTAATATGTTTGTCAAAGGCATCTCGTGCCTCCTAGAGATGTATCCCGTTCATTGACATCTGTCACAACTTCTAGCAAATGCATGAGCATCTTTAAAAAGAGTAGGCCAATAGAAACCAGATTGTAATACCTTAGCCGCAGTACGATCACCTTGAAAGTGCCCCCCGTATAGGGAAGAATGACAATTCTCTAGCACTTGACTCACCTCGTTCTGTGGAATACATCTCCGCACTAACTGATCAGTCCCTTGCTTGAACAAATACGGCTCATCCTATATGTAAAACCATGAATCATGATACAACTTCTTTCTCTGTTGTGAGGGGGCTTCAGCTGGGTACACCCCACTTATTATGAAGTTCACAATATCAGCATACTGTAGGACTTTGGCAGTAGGAATAGCAAATAGCTGCTCATCAGGGAACGACTCTTGGATTTGAACATCTTTCACAAAATGATTATGGTTGTCCAATCTAGACAAGTGGTCTCAAGGACTTGATTCTCAGCTCCCTTACGATCTTTAATCTCAATATCAAATTCTTACAAAAGAAGAATCCACCGAATTAACCTAGGTTTAGCATCCTTCTTGCTGAACAAGTAGCGAATAGCCGCATGATATGTATATACAATAACATGTGTCCCAACAAGATAGGATCTGAACTTATCAAAAGCATACACCACAGCTAGCAGCTCTTTCTCGGTTATCGTGTAGTTCCATTGGGCAGCGTCTAACATCTTGCTAGCATAGTAAATAGAATGAAAAATTTTCTCTCGGCTCTGGCCCGACACAGCTCCCACCGCATTTTAGCTTGCATCACATATCAATTCGAATGGCAAGTTCTAGTCAGGTGCAATGATTTTTGGTGCAGTTCCCAATCTCTTCTTCAGACCTTCAAAGGCCTTGATACAAGCATCATCAAACAAGAATTTCACCTCCTTTTCAAGTAACCTGCACATCAGACTAGAGATCTTCGAGAAATCCTTTATGAAGCGTCTATAGAATCCTGTATGCCCGAGGAAACTGAGCACACCTTTGACTGACTCGGGGGGTGGCAGATTCTCAATGACTTCCACTTTAGCATGATCAACCTTCAGCTCTCTCTTTGAAACCTTGTGCCCAAGGATGATACCTTCTTGGACCATAAAGTGACATTTTTCCCAATTCAAGACTAGGTTAATCTGTTCACATCTCGCAATTACTCGGTCTAGATTCTTCGAACACACCTCGAAAGAGTTCCCGAATACAGAAAAATCATCCATGAACACTTCTACGAAATCTTCTACCAATTCTGAAAAGATAACCGTCATACATCTTTGAAAAGTCGCGGGTGCATTTCACAACCCAAATGGCATGTGTTTGAAGGCATATGTGCCATATGGCATGTAAACGTAGTCTTCTCCTAATCCTCCAGAGCAATAGCTATTTAATTGTAGCCAGAATAGCCATCTACAAAACAATAAATCTCTTGCCTGGCCAACCTGTCTAGCATTTGATCAATTAAGGGAATGGGATAGTGATCCTTCCTGGTTGCCTCGTTTAACTTCCGATAATCTATGCAAATTCTCCATCCAGTGATTGTTCTAGTAGGAATGAGCTCGTTTTTATCATTTGTCACAACCGTCATCCCTCTTTTTTTATGGACACATTGCATCGGACTCACTCACTTGGTATTCGAAATAGGAAAAATAATGTCGGAATCTAACCACTTAATTAACTCTTTCATGACACCTCCTTCATCACAGGATCAGTCTCCGTTGATGCTGTGGGCTAGACTTATAGTCATCCTCCATGAGTATCTTGTGCATGCATAGCGCGGGGCTAATTCCCTGAATATCAGATATCTGCCACCCTAATGCCCTTTTGTGAGACTTCAACGCTTCCAGACAAACACTAACCTCTTTGTCGGTCAACCCTGATACTAATATCACTGGCAAGGTATTACCCTCACCTAAGAATGAATATTTAAGATGTGCAAGTAGGGGCTTCAACTCCAACTTCGGAGGCTCTTTGTAACGACTCACCTGGTCGCTATAGTGCGTTTGACCTAATTACCCTTGTTGACCCTTCCCTTAGTTGAGTTAGTATAATATATGACTTAATAAAGTCATTGGTTTAGTTCTCGCAAGGTTCGAGTGTAAATTGAGTCATTCATGGAGAAACTAGTTAAGTTGACGAGTTAGAGGTTACCACAGTCAACGCTGGGTTAGGATGACCGCGTGTCAATGTTTTGAAAGTTACAACATGTTAATATGATGATTTTGAACTTGTCCACAAGTTTTGGTGAGGTTCTGAAGAGTTTCAGACGGGTTTGAGTTTTGTCGCGCTTGTATTTGATGTTTTCGCCACAGGTCTATGGATAGAAACAACTCCATATTGCTCAAACGACCTTTGTTTTGAGTGAGGTTTGAACCATTAGATCTGTATTGAAATTATGAAGCCATAGCAAAAAGAATCGTCGCGTTTTGCCTCCGTATGAGATAGTTATGCCTGTTTTAGTGCAGACTATTCCGACGGGTCCGCTCTATGACGACCATAGGGCCGCTATAACGAGACCGCTGTAGCGGTCTGGAGACTTCCGCAGTGGCCGATAGTGGTAGAAAAGCCCTATTTTATACCCTAACTCTGAACCATTACCTACAAGACCCCAAAGTCAGTTTTCAAGAGAGAAAGAGGCAAACTTCATTCCATTCTTTGGTGAAAGCATCTTGGAGGGTAAGTCCCCATCTTTATTTGTTACTTTTAGTTTCTTCTTCAAGTTTCATGATTATTTTAAGGTCCATCAATGGTGGGTGAAAATCCTAGAACCCCAGAATTAGTAAACCCTTAAATAATTGGTGGGTTGTTGATTAATCATCTAGGAGCATAGATTATCACTTTCTTGGAAGGGAATTTGATTTCTTATGGTTGAAATTGCATGTTGAGACTTAGGGTTCTAATAAAAATGGAAATTTTGTCCTAAAATCTGTTTGAAAGGGTAAATTGATTAGAAACCCATGGATTGAAGGTTAATGATTGTAGAAATAGAAGTTATGATAAATTCACCATTAAAGGATGGTTTCATCCACTGAAGAGGGTAGAAGTAAGTGGTTCTTCTTCCCCAAATTGTTGTTCTTGTTTAAATACATGGTTTGTTGCTTACTTAGCATCATATTGTTAGACTTTGACTGTTATGATGCGTTTCAAAAATAGCAGACTCGTGTGGAGTAGTTCGTGGCTCCTGTTCTGCATTCCAGGTAGGTTATGGCTTACTTTAGTTAGACTTTGATTAGCAAAACGTATGTATTGTGTAGAATTGACGGAAGAAAGCATGATTAGGCCTTCGGACATGGTGTTTTGGTTGGATATTATCTAGATTGGTATGCCTTCTGATTTTGTGGGCTCGTCGCCATTACTTTATGTACTGAAATTTGAGGTGTAGTTGTATTCATTCTGTGGTGATTTGGGATGGATTTCTATTAGGTTGATTGTTATTGATAGTGGCTCGTTGCCCTGTCATTGTGATTAGACGTATTACCTAAATTATTGTGTTGTACTTAATTCTCTCTTATTGTGACACATATCATCGGAGAAAATACTGAGTTTAGACCCGAATTGTGATTTATATATTTATAATAGTACGTAGATGAACACTTGATGTATGATTTCGTGATGATAATATATAGAAAAGTGGAGCTTCGTGGTGATACAAGACTTAGTTGTGAGGCGTACTTGCTATATGAGGAAGTAAAGAGGGACATAGACTATTATGTTGGTTGAGACAGTTTGTATGATTCATTTCATGGCTGAGTTGATCCAATTCTTGATATGACTTGTGGCTTTGTGACTTGTACCTTTATTAGTGCTTATTTGGTTTGCATTGATTTACCATGTTTACACTCATTTATACATTCATACACCCATGCATGATGGGAATGGTTTGGAAGACTTGTGGTATGATGCCTTGTGTTTGACATTGATATTGCTAATTGTTCATAGTCCATACATACTAATGAACTGGAATACGTTGAGACATACATTGTGATGTAAAATTAGTGTTGGGTTAATATAATCTTCTTGTTGAACTTGTGATACTATTTGATACATGGTACTTGATGAATTGATCATTGAGAGTGATGTGATAGTGTTACTATACATATGAAAGGGCATATTTAACCGGGGGTGAGGATGTGTCCTAGTTGTGAGCTCGTGGTCCGAGGTTCGATCCGAAAATGAGTGGTACATGATGTGGATCCACGTCCGAGGTTCTTTCCGGAGCGGAGGATTTATGGCTTGGGTCCGAGGAGTGAAATTTTGAACGAGTAGTACATGGACACCATGGGTCCCCTGCAGGTCATGACTACTGAGCAATGATATCAGTTAGCATGTATGTACAGTTCGAGTGATTGGCCAGTGCATGGCATTGCATTGCATTGCACGTCATCATATTTTGCATTGCATATCATTATATTTTATTCTACATTATTATATGCTCGTTTGTTTCTGATTTTGGTATGGATGCTGAATGCCTATTGTGATATAAAATATGAGCATTGACTGAGTTAAATGTCACGAACCCAACCGGAGGGCCATGACGGGCAGCCGGAGCTAACCCACCGGGCACCTCTCATCGTATATTCACATTCATGTCTTGGTAAGCCACATGGCTTATCAACAAACTCTATGCCTCAATAATGCCATTTCCAATGGCTAAAACATTTTTTTTTTCTATATCAACATCAACAACTCTGCCCATATACATATACACTAGCCGACGAGGCTAACAAAATAATATACCAAAATATGAGCCGACAGGGCAAAGGACATCTACTATATGTGACTGTCTACGAGCCTCTAAGAAGAGTATGAAACATCATCATAAGGACGGGACAGGGTCCCTCCACGCTCATATATATATACACAAAAGAATAGTACCCACAACTGCAGCTCCGGATCAAATGGAGCTCCTCTAAGCAATCTCTGGATAAGCAGCCTAAGGATCAAGTCTATCTCCCTGTCCACCTGCGGGCATGACGCAGCGTCCACAAACAAAAGGACGTCAGTACGAATAATGTACTGAGTATGTAAAGCATAATCAATAACATAATGGAAGCATAAGAAATAACATAAGATAGAAGGGTCATAGGAGGATAGAGCCATTTGTCCTCTAGCGGCGCTCATCATATTTACTTACCCTTTTTCTAACGGGAAACTTCCATTTCGTACATTTATACATATAGTAGTATCATACCCGACCATAGAGGTTCGCTGTCTTTCGTACCCGACCATGATAAGTTTCGGTGTTATACATACTTGGCCCTACCAAGGCTCAATGTCATCCATACCCAACTGCAGTGGTGTGCGCGCGATAGATATCATACCCGGCCATATAAGCTCGGTGTCCTTAGTAGTTATACTTTAATATAAATATATATATATATATATATATATATATATATATATATATAAATATATATATATATATATATATATATACACAGGAGTACATACATGTCACATCCTAATTTCCGATAGGGCATGATGGGCACCCGACCCTTACTTAGGGCCGAGCGAACCCGCTGACTCTCGTAATACTCATAATCATATCCGGGCATGCAAACATGACATAAGCACATAACGAAAATTTTTTCAGAAAACAAACATGCTTTTCGTCTTTTTCAAATCAAATAAAATCTGTAGTCACAACAAATCCGTAACATAATGCATAATAATACACCGGCTTACATAGCCGCTTACAAACTGACGTCTTATACACACACATGGTCGCAAAGTTCTCCCAACATCTCGGATACCATATCACACAAGCACTCGACTCGGCAAACACCCTCCGGAGGAAATGGAGTTCGCCAATCCAGCTGGAATGTCTTCCGCTAACATCATCAACTCATATGTGGGTACCTGTGCGGCATGAAACGCAGCCCCCGAAGAAAGGGGGTCAGTACGGAATATGTACTGAGCATGTAAAGCATGGCATACAGAAAACGAGGTCATAACCAAAGTAAGGAGTGCAGAAAATGAGCATAAAAATCCAGAATACCAAAGGGCTTGCACCTGAAGTACAAATCATACATAGGCGGTACAGAAGACAAATGTGATAATCCGAATGCCAAAATGCTTAGCTTTCTTTTATAAAACGTTTCTGTCTCATATATATAGAAAATAGAACAAATCATATGAACTGGCATTAACCGACCGATCATAATCCAGACTGTCAAAATCACATATACACATACCGCGGTCAAAGCTTAATATCACATATACACATACCAATGTCAAGTACATATCACATACACATACGCGGTCAAGTACCCAGCGACAATATCACATATACACATACCGCGGTCAAGTACCCGGCGGTGCAATATCACATATATACACATACCGCGGTCAAATGCCACACAATATCACACATACCGCGGCCAAATACCCAGCGGCAATATCACATAACATACCGCGGCCAAATACCCAGCGGCAATATCACATAACATACCGCGGTCAAAATATCCAGCGGTCAATATCACACATGCCGGTCCGGGACTCGGCGAAAGAGGTAATAACAAAATGCACGAGCAGAATCGTGGGAAATCATATGCAATGCAAAACACTTACAAAGACCCAACAGCGTAATCAAAGCAAACTATTATTTACAACCCAAGATGATAGTCAAATCAAATTTTTCTTCCGAATGTCACTCAGGAACATATCAAACCGAACTTCAGAAACCATAGTCACGTATCAAAATCACATACATAAAATCCTTGTTTCAGACTTAACAGATAAATAAGTAATCATACTCGGGGGTCGGACGAAGGTCATATTAAGTTCTTTCAAAAATAGGTCGTTAAAACCAAACATAGAAAGGTCACGGGACCCACGGACGAGCGTCGGCCCAATCCGGGCCTGCCTATGAAAATTAAAGTCATTATACGTTATAGGATCATTTGCGAAGATATCAAAGCCATCGAGCCCTTTCTTGAGTTACGGGCGTTCGAAAGTTACGGACGTTCGTAGTTACAAAACTCTTTTGAAAACAAAACTTTTTATGCAACTTTTGCAAACCAATCATACAAGGACATATAAACCATATAAGGATGCCAACATCAAGAAGCAAATAAGCATCATAAACATGCTCGGACTTTAAGGATAGAATCACCCCCAAGGCTCGTATCGTATCATAGCTTAGCCATATCTAAGACGTGCCAAAAGAAGGAAAGGTAAGCTTTACATACCTTGATTACTTCCTAAGCTAATCCAAACTCAAGTCTCGGCTTCTCAATATCTACAACACGTCATTAGACACCAACCATTAGTCATAACACCTCGAGAATCCCATTTTAAGCTCGCACTTTATTTACGAAATTTGACATTTCCTATAAATTCAACACCCCGAGAATTCAACTCGGCCAATATTATCAACAACAATACCAACAACCATTCCAACAACATCAATCATGAATTCAAACACATTCTAACATTAATAACTCTTCTCCACATAATGCGACGACATTCACTTATATTCAATTCAACTACATATAACCAAACTAACATTAACACTTACACATTCAATTACTAATCCGAAACCATTCAAACAATATTCAAGAACACTTTAAACAATCCGCACAATTTTCCAAACAATCCAACCACTATACTATTCCACCCGAAATCTCTCCAAATCCATAAGAACAACAACAATATGTTTTTCTTCCAAAAACTCATAAACTACATCAATAATCCATTTTTAACAACATCATTCCATAAATTCAAGAAAACTATACAAAAATTCCATTATCTTCTCTAACAAGCCGCAAATAACTATAACTTCAATTTAAACCATTAAACCATCATTTTCATTATGGAATCCATATCAACAACAATCCAAAATATTAAATAAAAATTAGTTCATCTCTCCAACATAACCAACACCTACACGGCTTCACTTCAACATACCATATTTCATGAATTTTCACACACCACAACACATATAAACCATCCATAACATATGAAAAGAGGATTAAAAACTTACCTTCTTCACTTAGTTCTTCAAATTTTCTTGTTCCCATGCTCCTCTAATTCCAAATGAAATTATATTCGTGACTATGCATTGCCCGGGCTTCGATTGGTACTTCGTTACTTGAAATTTCACTCAAAATTCTCATTTTGTGAGGTATATTTGCTCCCTTTTTTTGTGCTGAATTTTCTGGAAATTTTTGGAACTTTTTGGCTGAAAAAAAATGATGTTTTCGGTCCCTTTTTAAAAAAATGCCAAAGTCGGTTTCACCGTAGCAAAGAATACGATCTTGTATCGTAGCGTACCGCGGGAATGCTGTTTCGCGTCGATAGTTCAGTTTGTAACGTCTATAATTCTCTACTCCGATGTCCTATCAATGAACGGTTTGTTGCATTACAAACTAGACTCGACGAACTTCATTTTAGGATTTTGAAACACCTTAAAACTCCATATACTATGAGATAAAATTGTCCATTTGCTCAATCCCGAAATATTTTGAAATTCTCCATACATGATATTTATCACTTATTACACTAATAATGGCCATGTTCCGTGTTTTCAAAATATTCTTTCCCGATTACGACTTACGAGATCGTAATTCACCCTTTTTCTTCGTTGTTACGTACTCTCCATGGCTTGTGCCTTTCAAAACATCCCATTACTACGATGAGGTACATGTCAAACTCATGCTCGAAAACGGGTATAACATCCTTCCCCCCTTTAGAACATTCGTCCTCGAATGTTCAGCTAGTCTCATGGGGTCTTCTAAAGATCTCGGGGGGGGGGGGGGGGTTTCCTTTATTACCATGACATACCGTCTCATCTCCCAACCATATTTCTTCTTCATCGTCTTTTCAGCTTCCCAAGTCATCTTCTCCCCAGGCTTTACTTATTTTCATAACAATCTTCATTATATTCACATTGTCCCGTTCGTATTCGATCTCATAGTGTACCACTCCTTAACTTTTTTACCCTTTCTGATCAACTTTATCCTTAATAGCTCACAAGCTGTCTTATCAATACGTTCATATACATCACAATTCTTTTCCTCTGTACTCTTGTCTTAATCTCACTATTACTATCGGCACGACCTTTCAAGTCGTATTACAAACCCATATCTCATTCTCTCTTTATTTCTGGGAAAATTTCGGCAGAGCTTCCTCTATAACTGTTACTATCTCAAAACCCCGCATGAAATACCAACAATGCCTCAACTGGGCCAAAATACATATATACATATCATATCATATCATATCAGCCACACGGGGCTCCCAACATCATCAACGACGGACAAATAATGATAAACATACCTCGTATGCCCGGCTCAAAAAAAGCGCACCTCGTTACACTTTCTTGTTTACTTTCCCCTTTAATCTTCAACTTTACATTTCAATCGCAACTTCAATATCTTTCCCAACATATATCTTTCATACCTTTGCTTACTGCGTGCTTTGTAACTTCCCGTAGTCACTTCCAACCTCATCAATCGTTTTCTTCCATCAATGTCGTTCTTCTGCTGAAACCAAAGGTTAGTGCAAGAAATCTCATTCCCTATGACTTGGCTCTATGGCACGATCTCAAATGTGAAAGAAGAGTAACCACCCTAGATGTCCCATAGCCTCCTATTTATAAGTGTGGCGCGCTACACACCATAAACAAGACTCATCGGACACGACTTTGCAGACAACCCCTAGGACGAACTGCTCTTATACCAATTTGTCACACCCTAATTTCCGATAGGGCATGATGGGCACCCAACCCTTACTTAGGGCCGAGTGAACCCGCTAACTCTTGTAATACTCATATTCATACTGGGCCCGCAAAACATGACATAAGCACATAATGAAAATTTTTCAGAAAACAGACATGCCTTTCGTCTTTTCCAAATCAAATAAAATCGTAGTCACAAACAAATCAGAACATAATGCATAATAATACACCGGCTTACATAGCCGCTTACAAACCGACGTCTTATACACACGACCTTTAATCGCAAAGTCTCTCCTAACATCTCGTATACCATATCACACAATGCTCTAACTCGGCAAACACTCGGAAAAATGGAGCTCGCCAATCCGTGTGGAATGTCTTCCGCTAACATCATCTACTCATACGCGGGTACACGCGGCATGAAACGCGACCCCGAAGAAAGGGGTCGAAGACGGAATATGTGCGAGCATGTAAAGCATGGCATCTTAAAACGAGGTCATAACCAAAGTAAGGAGTGCAAAAAATGAGCATAAAAATCGAATACCAAAGGGCTTGCACCCGAAGTACAAATCATACATAAGCGGTACGGAAGACAAATGTGATAATCCGAATGCCAAAATGCTTAGCTTTCTTTTGTAAAACGTTTATGTCTCATATATATAGAAAATAGAACAAATCATATGAGTGACATTAACCGACCGATCATAATCGATCGTCAAAATCACATATGCACATACTGCGGTCAAGTACCCAGCTGCCAATGTCACATATACATATACCGCGGTCAAATACCCAGCGGAAATATCACATATACACATACCGCGGCCAAATACCCAGCGGCAATATCATATATACACATACGCGCCAAATACCAGTGACAATATCATATATACACGTACCGCACGGCCAAATACCCACGTCAACATACCTAAGCATACCGCGGCTAAGAATCCGGCGGTCAATATCACATACCTGGCGGCCAAATACCAAGAATCCAGCGGTCAATATCACATAACATACCGCGGTCAAAGAATCCAACAGCGATATCGCATAGTGCGCATCGATCACACAACCGCCGGGACTCGACGAAAGACATACAACAAAATGCACAAGCGAATCGTGGGAAATCATATGCAATGCAAAACATTTACAAAGACCCAAATAGGATAATAAAAACAAACTATTATTTCAAAATCGAATCAATAGTCAAATCGGGTTTTCTTCCGAATGTCACTCGGGAACATATCAAACCGAACTTCGAAACCATAGGTACTTATCGTAATCATACATAGAAATCCTCATCTCGGATTCAACGATAAATAAGTAATCATGCTCGGTCGGAAAGATAGTCATATTGAATTCTTTCAAAAATAGGTCGTTAGAACCAAACATAGAAAGTCGCGGGACCACGGACGAGCGTCGGCCAACCCAATCCGGGCCCGCCTATGAAAATTAAAGTCATTATACGTTATGAAATCATTTGCGAAGATATCAAAGCGATCCGAGCCCTTTCTTGAAAGTTACGGGCGTTCGTTCGGAATCGTTTAGGAACAAAATTCTTTTAAAAACAAAACTTTTATGCAACTTTGAAAACCAATCATACAAGGACATATAAACCATATAAGGATGCCATCATCAAGAAGCAAATAAGTATCGTAAACATGCTCGGACTTAAAGAATAGAATTACCCCCGAAGCTCATAACATATCATAACTTAGTCATATCTAAGGCATGCCAAAAGAAGGAAAGGTAAGCTTTACATACCTTGATTGCTTCCTAGGCTAATCCAAACTCAAGTCTCGGCTTCTCAAATCTACAATAACGTCATTGGGCATCAAACATTAGTTATAAGCATCGAAAATCCAATTCCAAGCTCGCACTTTATTTACAGAAATTTGGGCAGCATTTCCCTATAAATTCAACACCCCGAGAATTCAACTCGGCCAATATTATCAACAACAATACCAACAACCATTCCAACAACATCAATAATGAATTCAAAACACATTCTAACATTAATAACTCTTCTCCACATATTTCGCCAACATTCCAACTATGTTCAATTCAACTACATATATTCCAACTAACATCAACGCTCACGTATACAATTACTAATCCGAAACCATTCAAACAATATTCAAGAACACTTTAATCAATTCGCACAATATTTCAAACAATCCAATTAAAACATCACTCCACCCGAAATCTCTCCAACTCGACAAGAACAACTTTAACATATTTCTTTCTTCCAAAACTCATAAACTACATTATCAATCCATTTTTCATAACATTACTTCCATAAATTCAAGAAACCATATTAAAATTCCATTAGCTTCCATAACAAGCCGCGAATAACTATAACTTCAATTTGAATCATTAAACATCATCGTTCATTATGGAATCCACAACACAATCCAAACATACGAAATGAAATTAGTTCATCACTCCAACATAACCAACACCTATACGGCTTCACTTCAACATACCATATTTCATGAATTTCCACACACCACAACACATATAAACCATCCATAACATATGAAAAGAGGATTAAAACTTACCTTCTTCACTTAGTTCTTCAAAATTTTCTTGTTCCCATGCTCCTCCAATTCCAAATGAAATTATATTCGTGACTATGCGTTGCCCGGGCTTCGATTGGTACTTCGTTACTTGAAATTTCACTCAAAATTCTCATTTTGTGAGGTATATTTGCTCCCTTTTTTTTGTCTTGAATTTTTGGAAATTTTTTTTGAAAAAAAAAATGAGGTTTCTATCCCTTTTTAAAAAATGCCAAAGTCGGTTTCAATGTAGCTACGATCTTGTAGCAAGGTCTTTATTGGTACCGTAGCGGCATCGCGCGGAATGCTGTTTCTGCGTCGACGGTTCAGTTTGTAAAGTCTATAATTCTCTACTCCGATGTCCTATCAATGAACGGTTTGTTGCATTACAAACTAGACTCGACGAACTTCATTTTAGGATTTTTTGAAACACCTTAAAACTCCACATATACTATGAGATATGTGCCTCCAAAGTTGACTAAAATCCGTCCCGCGTTTCTCAAATTTTCGTCGAACTTATTTTCTTCAATTTGCTCAATCCCGAAATATTTGAAATTCACCATACATGATATTTATCACTTATTACACTAATAATGGCCATGTTCCCGTGTTTCAAAATATTCTTTCCCGATTACGACTTACGAGATCGTAATTCACCCTTTCTCTTCGTTGTTACGTACTCTCCATGGCTTGTGCCTTTCAAAACATCCCATTACTACGATGAGGTACATGTCAAACTCATGCTCTGAAAACGCGAGGTATAACACAGGAGGCGTTACCAAATGTGCTTACAGGTATATGAGTCCTTATTGGAATATTTTTATATATGTGTATTTGCTGTATGAGTGTTACTTAATAGGGGCAAGTAGAAATCCAAAGACCGATAGCCATGTATTTATAAGTAACGACGATTAAGGTGTGTTTACCACCATTGGGAATTTGGAAGTCTAGGACGGGAAGTAGTCATATCCATGGGTGAGAAGTTAATATTGAGGATTGAAAAGGGCTAAAATAGAAATTGTGGAGTCAGAAGAGTAAGAGACCCTTTCTAGTTGGAGGGAGACGTGTTACGAGAACGTTTTGAAATCTGTTAAGACTTTAACTTACTCCAGATTATGTGATGAAGGTCATGCGGTGAGGTGGACGCTACCATACTAGTATTAAAACATCGTATTTTTCCCGGAGTTCCAAGGTTAAGCGTCTTCCGGAGTGAGAGAGAAATTTTAGGATGGCTGACCCCCTGGGAAATGTACTAAAAATCCTATAAAGTCAGACACAGGAGAGCCAAATGGGGAGCTAGAGTAGTCTAAGGAAAATTAGAATACACAGAGTGGGCGAAAACCTTAAGAGGTCTCGTAGGCCGGGGCGGACTAGACCGGTGAAGAGAAAGAAGATGCATCACAGCTCTAGGATTAGGGTGAGTTTGAATAGTGTTTGAAATTTTTTTTTTAGCAAGATAGTAGTAATTATATCTATATAGGTATGCATATGATATCCTGTACATGGCTATATCAGCAGATATGTGTATTCCGGCAACCAACGTGGTGGTATTTGAAAGGCATTAATCGGACAGGGTAACGAAGTTCAAGTGAAAGGAAAAATAAATGGCACAAATGTTATAGGGCAAGCTGATCTTTGTTTCCACCATAGGATAAACTTGGAAAGTACTGACACAATGATATTTGGAAAAGGAAGAAAGTGAGTAGTGAACGGCACAGGGATTAGAATGTCAGAATAAAAAGTGCCGCCTAATTGAGATTGGAAAATGCGGACATAGGGCAAAGTATAATTGGGTAATAGTATAAGTATACCCCTTAAAGGGGGGAAGCGGGTGCGAGAGATGCAAGTGCAAGATGGAGACACTCAACACTACAATGTATTTGATACGGATGCTCGGGCTACAGGTAAGATTCCTTGCCGAGACAAGTTAGTAAGATCAAAAAGCCAGCAATAAAGGGATAGAAGCTAGGATGGTGATTGAGATAGTGCAGAGAATTAATTGTAGAGATCTTGAGTGAATAAAAGAAAGGGAGAAGAGTATGACAGGATAGGCTACAACCGAGTGTTAGGACGGAAGGAATATGTGGAGTAGAGTGAACCAGGAGAAGGAAGGACCGTGACTAAGATGGGATATACTTTGTACAAGTCGTACAAGAGTAGTTATGTTACCTACGAGTATTTAGATTCTAAGGATGAGACCAAGCAAATACTTAATGAGAAAAGTTCGGATTCAGTAGTAACAATATGGTTACGAGATTTTGGGTGCGTTAAGGAAAGATGTAAAGATGGTTTAAGCTAAACTACCGAGATGAAGTTAGTACTGAGGACAAACAGGACATGGCTATGGTTGAACCAAAGATCTATTCCGATACCGGTTGTAAGAGAAGAGAGGTGAAGACAAAGTAAACCATAAGGATTGGTGAAGCCACGCTAAGGTATTTTTGGGCTAATTTGAGCACCTTCGCATGTTCTTGTAAAGATTGCAACCTAATGTGTGACCGGAAAGTTGAGAGCAAGATCTGGGCAAAAGGACGATAGAAGAGGTTGAGTTAAAGATAAAGAAATGACACGAGACAATGTGCCTAAAATGTTACAGGTTAAGTAAAGGGAGATTATAAGATGATTTAAGCAAGATGGTTAGAGCTAGCTGGTTACTATAAAAGGGTGAATTTATGTGACAAAATTCTTTCAGAATTATTGTCACGACCCAACCCCGTAGGCCGTGACTAATGTCCGAATTGGACACTTGTACGTACCCAACACCCGAATCTAGCATAGTAACTTCGTAATCATAAATAATCACAAATAACCTCAGATATCGCATAATAGACAACATAAGTAGCATAAGCCGGACAGGCTGTCAAAATGTACAAATCATATCAGAATAGCCGACAAGGCTACCATAGCGGGTAAAATCGCCCGAACATATATCACACATATACAGAACTGTACAGATATAGCTACACCCACAGACGTGTCCACAGACCTCTAAACTGAGTAACAAAATCGTATGACGGGACAGGGCCCCGTCGTACCCCTGAATAAATATATACATATGCAACAGAAAAGTATATATACCAAAATATCAGCTCCGGACGAAGGAGCAATCCCAGAAAGCAGAATGGGTGTCCTAAGCGGGTGGATCACCAAGTGCCCGAGCGTCCGCACTGCGGGCATGAACGCAGCCCCCGAAGACAGGGGGTCAGTACGGAATATGTACTGAGTATGTAAAGCAGAAATACAGAATCACAATAACAGAATACAGAAAATAGACATGATATGCAAAATGTCAAAATGTGTAATTAAAATATAAGTCATGCATAAGCTCTTAGAACGATGGTCGCCCGCCTGTCGATGGCGCCATACCACAACATCACACCAGAAAGTTTCATATCTCCGTAACCCGACATATCCCCGTAACACATCATAGCCAACCATAACACCATACACAGCATAACACCAAATATAAACGGAACCCGGCTCGCTAGCGAGGAGCTCGGGAAACCGTAACACAGCATCACACCGGAATATATCATAACGCGCACGAAATGTAACCGGCCCGGGATCCGGTGAACGAGGAAATAACCATAAGCACGAGCGGAGTCGTGAGCAATCACATGCATAAAATCATAGTCATCACTCATTAAGTAATTAAGAAACCCATATGCGGGAGTCAAAGTGGGAATAATAATGAGTTTTCCCAAAAATCCCTAAGGGTAGCACAGAAAAGCCGCGGGCCCCACGGACGGGTGCCGACCCCCATCCGAGCCCGACTACGAGGATTAGGGGAGAGCTATGCCTTATGAACTTACATATTATGTTTTGGGGCGTTCCGAGCTCGTATGCAAAAGTTACGGACGTTTGAAGTTCGGACCCCTTTTGTAGTCAAAATTCCTTTTAAGTCTTTCAAAGTTCCATCATTTGAAAATACAAGAAATCTTATCTTGAATACATTAAGGAATAAGTTTTTAAAATCGAATAAAGTGCATGTCTAAGCTCGGATTTTAGGAGTAGAATAACCCCGGGACTCGGGTCCTAGCCTAATAGTACTAAGACATGCCAAAGAAAAGAGAACGACGCTTTACATACCTTAACCGCTCGCAAGCTAAGTCGAGCTTCAAGTCTCGGGTACGCCGAGATCTACATAGCGCCAAATATATTAACATTAGTCATAAGCCTTTAGGCATCCAATTCCAAACGAACATTAAATTCTATAGAAATTTCGGCAGCATTTGCCCTGGAAATGCACCAACCCCGAGATTTCAACTCGGCCAATTTCAACAACAACCCAACAAACAATCAAACTACAACACCAATAATCAATTCACAATGCATTCCAACCTTAATATTCAATTCCCACACGTTCCAACACTAAACACATTTTGCTACATACTTAGAGACATTCCAATATATTCAACTATACTCATATAATCAAATTAACATTAAGGCTCATACGTTCAATTACTAATCCGAACCCATTTAAATCATATGCAAGAACACTTTAAGCAATTCACACAATTTTTCAAATAACCCAAACATTGTCCCAACTTACCCGAATTCCACTCCAAACCCGAGAACACTACTCCCACATTTCTTTCCTTCAAACTCCATAAATTATACTACCAAACCACGCATAAACAATGTCATTCTCTTAATTATAAAATTTACATTACAAGCATAATGGCTTCCAAAACAGCCCGTATCCTTCACAACATCAACGTGGATCATCCAAAGGTTCATTAACGATACAAAACTCACAACAACAACAACTAAAGCCTTAAGTAACATTTGCTCATCCTTGGCTCAAACATGGCCTATATTCGGCCACCTTCAAACACACACATACACATATGATTTACACTCATTCAACATACTACAACAATAAGGAAACATGCTACATACAATTCAAGCTATCAATCCTACACAACATGGCACTTGCACGGCCATAAGCCATGCATGGCCCATGCCCACGGTTCAACTCCAATCCATAAGTTTTCATGAATTCCATTCATATTAGCATACTACAACATGCCCACACCATTCACAACACATAAAAGAGAGTTAGTTCTTACCTTTTCTTCTTCACTTCACACGTCCACTAAAGCTTCCAAGAGTGAAAACGGATGCTCCAATGATTCAAATAACGACTCCACGTTAATAAGCGCCCTTGAATTGGTTGTTTTGCTAGAAGAATCAAATTTTTCTATGGCTAATTCTTGGTCTTGACTTTGCACCTCTATGGCCGAACCTCCACCTTTCTCTCTTCTCCTTGTTTTCTTGATTTTTCTAGAAAATGAAATGAGGAGCAAGATGACTTAGTCATCTTTTAATTGTCCATATAGAATTAATTCATGTGGCCATGGCCCCACAAGTAATTGGCCGGCCACTTTGGCCCTTTAATTAACATGATTTGCAAGTTGTCTTAATTCCTTTTTGGCCCCAAATATTTCCTTAATGCTTTCATGCCAACAAATTCATATACCACTTATTTAAAACAAAGTCATGATTAAAAGAAAATCCCGACTTCTTGTCCCGGAATAGTCTTATACCCTAACTTGTCATATTACACTTGGATTATTCCGTTGTTAAAAATACGGGATATAACAATTATATCAGCTGATGATAGTTAAAGCAGGGGACGGCTATTAGCAGCTCAGAGACGACAGAAATCATATGACGACAATCGACGTTGATACTTAAAATTTCAGATTGGCGAGTGAGTATGCTTGGAGACATCACCCATGAAAGGTGTAATGAGACTCAACAAGAAGAAGAAGTTTAACTCGAGATGTATTGAACCTTATTACATTGTTCGTAAGGTAAGAAGGTTGCGCACTAAAGACATAGCTTTCGTTAAGGTATGGTGGCGGAACAAGAACAGGGAGGAAATGACCTGGAAAGCTGAAGAAGAGATGAAGAAGAAGTATCCCCACTTATTTCCAGTGTCGACAGGTAATTTAAATTCCTTAATTGGTTATGTTGATTGATGAATGAATTGTACATGATAGCTATGAAAGAAACTCCCCCGAAATGCTTATAAGACCCCGTAGGACTAGTTTAACATTCGAGGACGAATGTTCTAAAGGGGGGGGAGGATGTTATATCCCGTATTTTGTACATTGGGACAATCCGAGTTAACAATGATAAGTTAAGGACAAGACTATTCCGGGATACGAAGTAGAGACTTTTAACCACGATTTTGTTTCAAGATATAAGTTGCTTATGATTTTGTTGGCATGGAATATTAAGGAAAATTTGGGGTTAAAAGTTAATTTTGGAAAGTTGAAAATTCTTGAAATTAAAGGGCCAAGTGGCCGGCCAATGTGGTGTGGGCCATAGGCCACATGGATGCATAATATATGTAGCCAAAGATGACTAATAAATCATATTCTTCATCTTCCACACTTAGAAAATTGTAGAACCTTGGAGAACAAAAGAAGAAGGCCATTCGGCCATAGCTTGCAAAAATTGAAGTCCAAAAATCCTCTTCAAAAAAATATTTTCTCCTAGCAATTCAACCAATTGGAAGGTCCTCTTTAACGTGAGATAGTTGTTGGAGTCAACAAACCATTCGTTTTATCAATCGCAAACCCTAGCCAAGTTGTGAAGTTAAGAAGAAAAGGTAAGGTTTAATCCTCTTTTTCATATGTTATGGATGGTTGTACATGTTGTAGTGTGTAGAAATAGATGAAAATCATGAAACTTGTGTGTGGTGGTGGCGGCCGAAAATGGCCTCCCTTGTGTAGCAAAGAATGAATTAATTTTATGTGGTATTTTGGTTGTTGTTGTTATGGGTTCTATGATGATAATGAAAGTTTAATGGTTCAAGTTGATGTTGTAATTGTTGCAGGCTGTTTTGGGAGTTAACGTGATTTTAATGTAGATTTTATATTTATGAGAATAACATTGCTAAAGTGTGGATTGTTAGTGTAATTCATGAATTTGGGAGAGAGGAATGTGTTGTTATTGTTGTTCTCGGGTTTGGGAGGATTTCGGGTGACATTGTATTTTGGTTGGGTTGTTTTGAATATTGTGCGAATTGTTTGAGATCTTGTTTGAATGGTTTTGGATTAGTAATTGGACATGTGAGCGTTGATATTGGCTTGAATGTATGTAGTTGAATTGAATATAATGGAATGTTGTTGAAGTATGTAGAAAAGAGTTACTAACGTTAGAATGCATTTTGAATCGATTGTTGATGTTGTTAGAATGATTATTGGTATTGTTGTTGACGATTTGGCCGAGTTGAATTCTCGGGGTTGTTGAATTTACAGGGAAAATGCTGCCCAAATTTCTGTAGATAAAGTGCTAGTTTGGGATGGAATCTCTAAGTATCTATAGCTAATATTTGGTATATAATGACGATATTGTAGATCTTGGGAAGCCCGAGACTTAAGATCGGATTAGCTTAGGAAGCGGACGAGGTATGTAAAGCTTACCTTTCTTTCTTTTGGCATGTCTTAGTTGTAGTAGGCTATGATACGAGCCTCGGGGTAACTCCATTCTTGCGGTCCAAGCATGTTTACGATTCTTATTCATCTCTTAATGTTGGCATTCTTAATGTAGTAGAACTATGGTCTTTATGTCTCTTGTGTGATTGGATTTTAAAGGTTACATAAAGATTTTTGTTCTTAAAAGATCCTATGTCTAATAATGGCCGTAACTTTCATAGACGGAACCGGATCGCTTCGAAACGTTCGTAGAAGATTCTATAACGAATAATGACTTTAACTTTCATGGGTGGGCCCGGATTGGTTTGATGCATATCCGTGGTCCCCAAGATTTCCCTTTGTATAGTCCTAACAACTTTTTTTGAAAGAACTTAACATGATTACCGTTTTAACTCTCGAGCGTCAACTACTTACTTACCTATCAAGTCTGAGATGATGGTTTATGTGCATATGGTTTCTCACTACTCTGCTCGTGCACACTGTTGTTACATCTTTCACCGAGTCCCGGGCCGGGTATGTATTCGTGCACAGTTCACTGCATTGTTCACCGAGTCCCTCACTAGAAGGCCGGGTACGGTATATTTGATGATATGATGATGGCGCCACCCCCACAGATGGGCCGAGTATGATATATATGATGGAGACATGATCTCATCCACCGAGTCCCTCATTAGAGGGCGGGCACGGTAGATATATGATTACTTCACCGAGTCCCTCACTAGAGGGCCGGGTACGTATATATATGTATGATGACATGATGATATGATGACATGATAATATGATGATTCTATTCACCGAGTCCCTCATTAGAGGGCGGGCACGTATATATATATGATAATGACATGATGATACGATGATCTTATCTACCGAGTCCCTCATTAAAGGACCGGGACACGTTATATATATGCATATGTATAAGGTGGTCATCCACTTATGTTTCTAAGTCCCATAATGGATTGGATATGATATGGACATGCATGATTTATGTTTCAAAGGTAAGCCTTGTGGTTTTCTGGTTACCGTACTGGTTTGATTTTCTATACTTTTTACTTCAGTACGATTCTGTTTACGGTATTTCATGCTTTACATACTCAGTACATATTCCGTACTGACCCCCTTTCTTCGGGGGCTGCGTTTCATGCCCGCAGGTACAGACGATCGATTTGGTGACCCGCCAGTCTAGAATACCGATTCTGCTACTTTGGAGCGCTTCCTTGTCCGGAGCTCACATTTTGGTACAGATTCCTTCGTTGTAGATATGTACGATTATTCCGGGGTACGACGGGGCCCTGTCCCGTCATATGATTCTGTTGTTACTCTTAGAGGTCTGTAGACACATGTATGGGTTGTGAATAGTTACTGTTCGGCTATGTCTGTGTGATTTATGTTTTGGGGCGGTCCCATCCGCAGTGGCAGCCTTGTCGGCTGCGTGTATATATATGTTTTCTTGAGATGTTGTAGTTATTGTGATAGCCTTGTCGGCTTATATGCGATATGTATACATATGTTTATATACGGCAGTCTGAGACGACAAATGACCTATGTATGTATATAAGTTGTTTGTATGTTGATTATGGTTAGTAGGTGTGTACGGGTGTCCAGCTCGGGCACTAGTCATGGCCCACGGGGTTGGGTCGTGACACGAGTATTCTTGCTTCTTAAGTCCTTGATTCTCTTGTACCGGTGATCATTTGAGGCTTAAATTAGTCGATGTTCTTCTTTGACTCCCTATCGTTGTCCTTATGCTGTTTTTGTCGGCCATTGCATCAAGAAGATCGTCTATATGGTTCTATAACATATACTCTCACATTTGATATGACCGGTGACTTGTGACTTCACGACTTGCGAGGTACTTTCTAATCTTAGGTAGCACTGTTGTCTTGCTATTCATAGGCACACTATCTCCCTTTCCTTTGGAGATCATTGAACTCCCTATACTTTATTCCTCTTGCTAAAACTTTCATCTCTTCTAGTGCTAAGATTTCCCTTTTCTTGAGCTTCGGAATATTGTAGCTCATCTTAGAACTGAATTTGTTCTTCCCCCCTTTTAAAGGATGTTTTCATATACTGTAACCTTTGAGTGTTAACCGTCTTTGATAGTCATCTGACCGACCTTAGCGATCCTTTAACTCCTCTATTCCATATAATGCTGGAGTTCTTTTCATCGCATGGTTTAACTTGTTTTCCTTTTTGCTAGTTGAGTTCTTGTATCAAATCAAAATGCTTATACACATCAGATACAATCCTAATGCCTTCTTTATTGTCTTTTCACTTCTACCTCTCATGACTAGTAGTCCCCTAGGTTAATGAATTAATGGGGACATCGAAATTCATTAAGCCCCTTATGGAGTGTCCGACTATACCACGCTCTTTTAGCCCTAGTCTTTCTCCACGACGATCTTCTTAATATCCTTGAAGTTCTCCTTGCTCTAGGTTCTGAATTCCTATTTATGTCTATACTATACCATACCATTGAAAGTTGATATTCAACACCATCCATTCCCACGACTCGTCCTTTCATTATCTTAGCCCATTTGTCCCGTAATTCTCCGTAACTACTAGTTTGCATCGTAGCTATGCATCATAGTCCTTCTAGTGTTCTGTCAGCTCTTGTTCTTAACATGAAATCTTCACAAAGTACACCCTTTCCTTTCTTCTTTCGTCGAGTCTTCATCTTCCTTTATGATACTACAACTTGTGCACACACATATAGATATATAACTATAAAAAAATCGGGTTTCTTGATGATCACATCTTTGCATCTTTCACATAACTATTGTCTTATAATTTCAATTTGTTTTCCCTTGGGCAAGCCTACTGATTCACTAACCTTCTCTTTGTTGTCGGCGGCCACATAATTCCCTTTAACCATTTCATTGACACCTTCTCCTTCCTTTAGTCCTCATAGTTTCTTTTACTTGTACGATGCCTATTTCCATTAGTCATCCTTTACTCTTGGGTTAGGAAACTTTGGAGTGTTTCGTTATGAGTGTGAAACCCTTTTAACACTGAAAATCTCTTTTTTCCCTAAGTTCTCTTTCCAACTAGGTCTATACCGTACCATCCCGTCACTATTCCATGCCCTTCCATCCACTGTTAGTCCTTCCACCCGTTTAGCTCATTTACTCGCAATTCTTCCTAACTATGTGTTCGTGTTGCAGCTGTACATCAAGTTTTCCTAGTGTCTTACTACTTCTTGCTCTTAGCACAGAATTTTTACAGTTTACACTCTCTCCATGCTTCATTCATCGAGCCTTTATCCGTCTTTCTGACGCTACGGCCGAGTTTTCTTCCATACATGTTCCTTACATTTCATTCTACTCCCTCTATGACCGAATCTCTCGGCCTTTACCGGAATTCTTGTCCCATGCCATTAATTTTCTAATCATTTGTGTCGTCCCATCATCCTCGTTCTTATCTCGATGATTGGTCAGCTTCTTACTGCTAAATCGTTAAAGTATCCTGTGTACCCACGGGGTTAAAGATTTCCAGTTACTTTACTCCTAAATGCTCTCCTCTTTTCCTCATATTATAACATTGACCCTAAAGCTCATAGAATATCCTTTTAGAGTTGCAGATCCATTTTATTTCCAAATCGTCTTTTAGGAGGGCTTCCTCCCTTTCCAAGGTGATTATGTCTGCTTGGCCGTGCCTTTAGTTCCTCGATTGCTTCTCAAGAACTTGGAATCCCCTAACATTTTTACCGAACCTGCTTATTCTTCCTCACTTCCCTCTCTTCTTCGTGGTTACTTCCCTTCAGTCCTACTTACTAGTATTTGTTCTCCTAATTCTGTACGTTCATTTCCTGTCCATGCTATCATACCCTATTCCTTTCACACACCTACTCCCAAATTTTATCCAAATAGTCCCTTGTTGTGCCCGTCATCTCTCTTGGAAGCTTCACTCACCCTCATTTCTCACTTCTCTCTTCTTTTCTCTAGACATTCTAATCTTTTCTCTTGCTATATATACTCACTTTCTTCCTTTCTCTTATTTTATTGCATTAGGACCTTTCAACTCTAACCTGCAGTAAGAATAACATTAACTTTCCTTGTAACATTCGTACCATTTTTGCCACTTGAACTTCGTTACCTTATTCGATTAATGCCTTCCATATACGCAACGTCGGTTCTTCCGGGATATACATACCCGTTGGTACAACCACATATGAGATATCATACGCATACGTATATATTTTCTAACGCCTTGCTCTCAAGTACATCCGAATACTTTTCAAACCTATCCTAATCCTAAAACTGTGATGCGCCTCCCTTCTCTTTGCCGATCTAGTCCGCCTAATTCTTCACGATCTTTTAGAGTTTTCAACCACTCCGAATACTCCATTTTCCCTTAGGCTACTCTAGCTTCTCATTTGTCTCTTATGTCTGAATTTATAGAACTTTTAGTACGCTTCTCAGGGGTTCACTCATCCTAGTATTTCTCTTACCCAGCACGCTTAACCTTTAAATTCTGATAAAATTCGGCGTGTTAGTGCTGATATAATTGTACCCACCTTACTGCATGACCTTCATCACCTAATCTCGAGCAAGTTGAGGTCTTAACAGATTTCAAAACATTCTCGTAACGTATCTCCCTCTGAATTAGAAAGGATCTCTTATTCTTCCGACTACACAATTATTACCTTGGCCTTTTTAATCCTCAATATCCGAATTTCACCTGTATCTATGACTATTTTACATTCTAGATTTCAAAATTCCCCATGTTGACGAATACACCTCGATCGCCGTTACTTATAAATACTTGGTTATCGGCCCTTTTTGATTTCCGCTCGCCGCTATTAGGTAATAATCTACAGTAAATACATATACACAAGAAATTCCAATAAAGTCTCATATACCAATAGTCGATCGGTCTCTAGTCTGATCTGGTGATCTATAAGGTGAAGTGTGCTCTTCATCATTGTCTACCCACCATTTGCTCGTTTGGCCTTCATCATCTCTCTCCTCCGAGTTCGAGAGATATGGGTAATTGGGCAACTCCGGGTTTACCGAAGGCCAGGATAGGGGGCTGGAGTAATCCGTAACACTTACCGGGAAAGCTGGTCTGACGTAGTGCTGTACCATAGGAGTAGCTGGTACAACCTCGGAGATCTCATCCTCCGGTGTCCCAGACGAATACTCAGACGAATCCGTGTCATAATTGTCCTCTGAGGGGTCCTCCTTCCTGGGAGTCAAAAACTCTAGAGGAATCGTCGATGGGTCCTCTGAGAGATCCATCTCAATGGAATAACTGAGGCTCCTCCGATTCGGTCCTGGAGCCTGGGGTTCTGGATCTACTCTAGAAGCCTTCTTAGCTGCCCTACTATCTGAAGCTAATCTGTTCATCTCTCGTCAGTCTGCACTTACCTGCAGAAAAAGGATCAGAAGTGATCTTTCCTAGACACTGCTCTATCGCACGATCTAGGATAGAAAGAAAGGTCAATGATTCCTAAATGCCCTGCAGCCTCCTGTTTATAAGTGTGGCCGGCTTCATACCCATAAACAGGACTCCACCGGACACGGTCTGTAGACAATCCTAAGGAGAAACTGCTCTGATACCACTTTTGTTACGACCTAAACCGATGGGCCATGACCAGTGCCCGAACTAGACACCCGTATACGAACCTACTCGATATGATCAGACCGAAACTGGAAACAATATGGCAATCTGTAAAAGCATACTGTAAACTCATCATATCATACACCAAAAAGAACCTATCTCTTGAGAAGCCACAACTAACCAAACATAACAAAATATGCAAGCCGATAAGGCAGCCACTATGCACGGGAATATCCAAAACAAACTACATCTGCATAGCTGATCAAACCGTATATATGTAACCCACATATGTCTACAGACCTCTAAGAGTATAACAAAGCCTATGTCAAAGGATCTGTACCAAAACGTCTCGAGCTCCGAAACACTAGAGCCCTTTAAGGAGCTGAGCTGAAGACCTAAACCGGAGGATCACCAAACTGAGTGTCTGTACCTGCGGGCATGAAATGTAGCCCCCGAAGAAAGGGGGTCAGTACGAATAGTGTACTGAGTATGTAAGGCATGAAATCATGTCAATGAATGGGTAAAATAAATGCATCAGTACAGATATATCAAAGAAACACATATATCTATAGAAATATCACAACAAAGGCCACATCATCACCCCCTGTCAACTGTGCCATATATATACACACCACAACAAAGGCCACAACGTCACCCCCTGTCAACTGTGCCATAAATATACATATCACAACAAAGGCCACAGCGTCACCCCCTGTCAACTGTGCCATACATATACACATCACAACAAAGGCCACAGCGTCACCCCCTATCAACTGTGCCGTACATATACACATCACATTAAAGGCCACAGCGTCACCCTCTGTCACCTGTGCCATATATATACACACCACAACAAAGGTCACAGCGTCACCCCCTGTCAACTGTGTCGTACATATACACATCACAACAAAGTCCACAGTGTCACCCCCTATCAACTGTACCATATATATACACACCACAACAAAGGCCACAGCGTCACCCCTTGTCAACTGTGCCATATATACACACAACAAAGGTCACAGCATCACCCCCCATCAACTGTTCCTTATATTTATACAACAAAGGTCACAGTGTCACCCCCTGTCAACTGTACCTTATATATACATGAAGAATGAAAATGAGTGCAGTGCATAATCAAAATGAAATACTAGAACTCTGTAATGTCACAAAATAGCTATATACATATATCATACTGATGGCATACATAGGAGTTCAACTAAAATCTATTTCTCTATCCTGCCTTGAAGGAACAATTTATAAGGTGAGATGAACAACAATGAAATAAATTGAGAAAATCATGAAATAGCTTAACATTTTCACATCATCGTTGAAATCATATTTGAGACTTTAAGCATAAAATCATCCTTAATGTAATCCTCATAAAAACATTCTAATTTTTAACATCATAAGAAGCTTTAAGAGTTATAACTTCTAGCTTTTGAAATCAAGGAGGTTATGCAAACACTTATGGAATCATACCATAGGACTCATGCCTTTGAAAGAAAGGGACGAGCCTTAACATACCTTTCGGTCGCCTTAGTCGTTCAACGTTTATTCTTCCAAGCTCAAAACTCTACACATAAACCATCCATGTTATCATTAGGCTCAGTATCATACACTTGTCTCAACCATTCAAATGAAGTCTTTTTAGAATCTGCCGAAATTCGGGCAGCATCTCCCCTATATTCTTTACCTCCTCCAAACACCAAAACAACTCCCAAATAATACCAACAACATCAACAACAATATAAACATTAACCACATCACTTTCAACACCAACATGTGCCGTAAAACAACCCACATGCTGTTTTTCAACTTCCATAACTAACCAACTTACTATATAATTATTTAACGATTTTATCTCCGTAAATAAGCCTTAAATAATGCCAAAAGAGAAAGATTCATACCTTTTTTCTTGTTAATACAGTAATATCCTCAATATCCGCGCTAAAATTCACCGTAAAACAATACTAGAATCACAACCATGTGTTACCCGGACCTAAACCACTACTCCGCTATTTGAAAATTGCTCCCATTTTTATTCCCTCACTATCTCTCTTCTAATTTCTAGAATTTTCTGGGCAAATCTGATGAAAAAAGGGGGTTATTACCCTTTTTATAGGGGTCAAATCTGGGTCGGGTCACTGCAGCAGTACTGTAGCAAGTCGGTTAATGTAGCAGTACTGTAGCACGCGTTTCTGCTTTGTCAGCCGAAGTTGTAACATCCATAATTCTCTACTCCGATGTCCTATCGATGATCAGTTTATTGCGTTGGAAACTAGACTCGATGAAATTCATTTTAGGCTTTTGAAACACCTTAAAACTCCTCATATACTCAGAGATATACCCCTCCAAAGTTGACCCAAAATTCTGTCCAGAATTCTGCCAACTTTTTTTTCAAATTTTCGACAAACTTATTTTCTTCGCTTTGCTTGGTCCCGGAATCTTCTAAAACTCTCCATACATGATATTTATCATTAATCATACTTGATAATGGCATGTCCTTTGGTTTCGAGGTTGTCCTTCTCGGTTACAACTTACGAGATCGTAATTCATCCTTTACTTCATTGTTACGAACTTCCCATGGCTTGTACCTTCCAAAACTTCATGGAACGTCTCCGATAGTCCATTAATATGGTGAAGCACGTGGCATGCTCATGCTCTGAGAATGCAAGGTGTAACACACGCCTCACCAAGGTTGGGGTGTGACATCAAGTGCCAAATCTTAACCCATGGAATGGGGTTTATGAACTAAAAATGAGAAATTAGGGATTCTAAGCTTAAACAAGAAATTCATACTCCGGGTGACCAATTCCCATCAATTAGAAGCTATATTAACTCATGAAATACTCAAATTCGGATTCTATGTAAAAAAACCCCAATTTTGGGTATAAACCCTAACTTTCCAATTCACGAATTTATCACTAATAATGGAAGATTCATGATCAACAACCTTAGATTTATCAATTTCTATAATAACCCAACCAATTTTCATCAACGTAAACAACTTAGAGAGTCTAAACCATTTTTATGAACTTTCATGAAAAACCCAAATTGATTCCTCTTGATTCTAGGGATTCTAGCATTAAATTACGGATAAATTGGAGTAAATGGAGGATTCTAAGACCAAGGAAGTTACCTTTGTGAAGAAATAGCGAAAACCCTCTAAAAATCGCCTCCTAAGCCTTAAGATATGAATATGAAATAATGACACGGGGTTGGGGTTTCATTCATTTTTAAGTCACAGATTCAGTCATCACCGCTTCTGTAGCGGTCCCGATATGGCGGTTTCTGAGACCGCTATGGTGGTATACCTAGATTCTCACTAACCACTTTTGCAGCCATGGCATCACAATGGTTGTGCCGCTATAGCGGTAATGGTGTCGCCGTAGCGGATACCTGACACCAGAATCTCAAACTCAAGTTCACAATCTCAACCCGAAATCCCGACTATCACCCGAGGCCATCTACTCACATACCATATATGCAGCCATACATAAAAACATGCTACAAACGCACTCGTGGCCTCAGAATTCCCAACAAAGATCCCGTTGACCGAGTTAACCCCTGATACCTCAAATCCAACTTCCCAACCCAAGTTTCAAAATGCACCCAAGTGCATTGGGAACCGAACCAAATATATGAACAAGTTATAAAAGACCATCCGAACCTCTCAAAATTGACGGATTTCCAAAAAAGGTCCGTTTACCGAAAAGTCAACTTGAGTCAACTCTTTTTTTGCTTTAAGCCCAAATTTCCAAAAAGTTAGACAAATCATATCCAAATACCTCAGCAAGCGTGTCAATGGTCCCCTTGGGTCAAATGTGAGCTAAACAAGTTCAGGGAAGGGTCAAAAGTACCGAAAAGATTATAACGACCAAACGGGTCGTTACATCTTTCCAAGAAGAAGTTTGTGCACCCATAAAGAGAGAATTCATAATATTGAGCGAAGAAGCTGCATCCAAGAATATTCAAGAATCCGAGGTTGCGTCCCTCGTACAAGAAGATGGATTGAAGGAGCGGTTCTATAGAATAATGTTTTCCAGTTCTTAGGTCTATAATCTTGTATTAGGTTTGTGCTACCAAAGTATATCTTTATCAGCTTATTTAAAAGCATAAAAAGTAAATACAAGTATTGTAACTTCAAGTTAGAGTCTAGCTTGAAGATAGTTTTGCTAGTTAGAGGTTGGGTAGCAAGGCTATTGTGGTTGGGATTAGGTTGAAGAGTTTCTGACTTAATTTGTAGTTGGCTCAGTTGTATCGTGGTTTTTAGCACTTTTTGAGCCCGGTGGTTTCCACGTAAAAAATCCTGTGTCTTTGACCTTCCTGTTTGTTTTTATTTTGCAAACACGATTATAGAACAGGTTAGGTAACGTGTTATGTCCACAGTTAAAAAGTAGGTACACATTGGGACAGACACTTAGGTCATGCAAAGCTAACATGGCCATTTTCCCCATCTTGCGTTCTAGCTCATGAATAGACTTTTCCATTTCACTCATTTGAACCATCCACTGCTTCACATCCTTCATGGAATTACCAGTTTGCTAAGCCTGAGGTTTATGAGCTCGAGGTGGTTGAAAATTATTCTGTGGCCTCTGGTTATTTTGATTTTTACCCCAAGAGAGATTTGGGCGATTCCTGTAGTTCGGATTAAATTATTATCGAACCGGTTCCCCTGATATCCGCCACCATGATTTTGCTGCCCCATATAGTAGATAGATTTTTATTCATAGGACAATTCCCATAAACATGATCATCATCACAAAACTCAGAACCTGCTTACACCTATTGAACTTGTTGTACATGGCCAACATTAGGAGAGTTTACCAACTTGCAAAATAACATTACAAAGCTGACCAACATCGGCTCGAATAGTTGCAACATCATCTAATTGGAGCGCCCCAGCAGTCTTCTGAGTTTTCCGCAGCAACCTATTTCTTGATAATTTTGACTACCAGCAGACATCAAATTCAGCAGCGCCTCCATTTAATCATATATTTTAGCCAAAATTTGGCCTTGAGCAGTAGCATGTAGCAACTCCCTTGAATCGTTCCTTAGTCCTTCAATGAAATAGTGCCTAATAATCTCCTTATCCTTAGTCTTTCAATGAAATAGTGCCTAATAATCTCCTTAGGTTACATGTGATGTGGACAATCCCTCAAATAGCCCTTGTAACTTTCCCACGCTTGAGGCAGTGTCTTAGTATCTTTCTGAGTAAAGCTAGCAATTTTTCCTCTCAACTCTTTGGTTTTCCTAGATAGGAAGAATTTGTCAATTAATCTGCTCGATAAAATTTGCCAAGAAGTGATGGACCCGACAGGCTCATTCTGCAACCATTCCCTTACTTTACCGATCAACGAGAAAGGGAATAGTGCTAACTTTACATATTCGTCTGGGACATTCTAATGTTGAAAATTCTCGCTCAGCTCAACGAAAGTCATCAAGTTCTTGTGTGGATCTTCATGATGCTTACCCATATACTAGAGTGGTTTGCACCAGTTGCACTGTTCCTTTTTTCAGCTCAAAATTTCATGTGATTCTAGGCTTAACAATAACCTTTGCAGCATTCTCTAGGCTGGGCCTAGCGAAATTCAACACAGGAACTCGTTCTTGTGCCATCTCCACAACTTCGATTTCCCAATCCTCAACTTCCTTGTTCTTAACTAGATTGAGGGCATGCTCATTTTCTACCAGCTTCTTCTGCTTGTGTAAAGTTCTCACAATTTCTGGGTCAAAGACAGCTAGAGGTTTTCCTTGAGTTCAAGTACTTGGCATAAATGAGAGAAGTTACCTAAGATGCACAAACAAACCAAAGAAAAAAAGTAAAACTCGAATAGTCAGTAAAACTCAAACTAGAAAAACAATCAATGTTTCTAAGCCCTCGGAATGGTGCCAAAAACTTGTTGCTCCCAAATGCACACGCAAGCATACAAGGTCACTAAGTAATATCGTGTTGAATTCCAGATATCATATCCACGGAGACTTATGTAATTGACCGTCTAATTAGAATTCAACTTGTGTTAATTCAAGAGAGTAGGCAACTTTGGAGTTTATTGTAACTAAATCATCGACTAAAAGAAAAACAGTAAGAATGAAAAACAGTAAGAATGAGTTGGATTTGAAGAAAGTTTTATCAGATGAGAGACAGATCCAGGGTTATGGCAATTGACAATCCAGTTGAGCCTTCCAATCGTTCTGCCTTTAGATTTCCTAGGTTACTAGTTGACGGGTTGATGTGTATCTTTCGAGTTGCTCACAAGTCTATTCAAACTACTTTAACGCCTATATTTCTATGGTCATTCGAAAATAGTATAAACGCATTTAAATATCCATATTCAACTAAGCGAGGCTAAAGCGTATATTTATATCCTCATTAGTGAAACCATTCCCTATCTAGAGGTTCACGAACAAGCTCTACTTATTCGTATAACGCACGCAATTCCCTTTCTCAGGTCCAATAATATGCCACAGATATGGTTCAAGTATTGGCCAGATAATAAAACAATTAAGCTCCAGAATAAATAATCAACCCAGTAACGGCAATTGAATAGATAAAAATAATCGTCAAACTACAACTTTCATGTCAATACGACAACCCCAGAACTAGAAGGTTTAGCTACTCATGATTCGAGAAAAGACACAAGAATTCATGAATAACATAAGGTTCAATGATGAAAAGAGATTAAACCTATGACAAACGGCTCTAACCCTTACTGTCTACGATAAACGATGTAAACCCCCTCAAATACCGAGTTTACAATGTATTTATGCCATGTACAAACAGGCTCGGACCAAAATACCTTAAAAAATACAAAACAAATGCTCAGGAAAGAGTTGGCCAGCGCGGCGGGCAACATGCCAAGGAAGTATAATAGGGCACTCATATTTAATTCCAAGTTTTTTCCGATGCACCAGGTATTCTTGCCCGTTGTTCATTGTTTTTCTTCACTTATTCACTTGCATACTTGGTCTTGATCCCCGAACTCGATTTCGGTTGAATTTAAGAACTTCACTCATACGTCAAAGCTCCTCGATCAAAAACAACTTGTTTCTTCTTGAGTATACTCCTAAACATCAAGAACACGATATTAGGCACAAAGTGATAAAAGTACTGCTCAAATGATAGAAAAATCACTAAAATGCAAAATGATTAACGGCCAAATACAAGCATTTTACACTGAACATCAATTGCCTTTTATTTTTATCCGAAGTTGAATTTTTTTGTAACTTTGAATTTTTTTGTAACTTTACCCACTTCAGGCACAACTTCAGACATTTGCATCTGAGATGTGGTCTTGTGAAAGCCAAACATGAGATGTTTTCGTCTGAAGTCATGTGTCCGAAATTTTCATGCATGCCTAAATTTCGGTGGTACATGACTGAAATGCATGTAAATATTAACTCAAATTCAATCATACGTGTTTGAATATTTTTTGTCATAAGAAAATTATTCTTCGAATTTCAACAATCCAACACACGATTTAATACCCAAATCTACTCCAAATAATCTCAAATTTGAAACACCAGTTTCATATATCATGAAGAACAAATCTCAGTCAGCAATTTGTCAAAATAACAACTCTAAAATACCATTTAGCACCCTTTTAATTTTCAATGTATGTCTGCACTTCAGTTATACATGACTGAACTGCATGTAGAAATTCGAATTTCAATCATATGGGTCTAAATTTTTCATATATTCTTGAATTTCAGTCATACAGGACTGAAGTGCATATAAAATTGACTAAAATTTCAATCATGTGTTTCTGAATTTTTTTAGCCAAAAATATTTTTTTGTTCTTCAAATTTCAACAATCCAACACACGATTTTGAAACATAAGTTTCATATATTATAAGAATTGTAACGACCCATTTGGTCGTTATAGCGTTTTGACCCATTGAAAATTTCCCTGAGTCCCGTTAGTATGATCTATGACTTAATGAAGTCATTGGGTTGGTTTCTACAAGGTTTGAGTGTAAATCGATTCATTCATGGAGAAACTAGTTAAATTGACGAGTTAAAGTTGACCACGGTCAACGCCGGGTGAGGATGACCCCATTTCAATGTTTTGAAAGTTCCAACATGTTAATATGATTATTTTTAACTTATCAACAAGTTTTGGTGAGGTCCCAAAGAGTTTCAGATGGGTTTGGGGTTTTGTCGCGCTCGTATTCGGTGTTTTCGCCGCAGGTCTGTGGATAGAAACGGGTCTAGATTGAGCATCTGACCTTTTTTTGAGTTAGTTTTGAACCATTAGATCTGTATTGAAATTATGAATCTATTGGAAAAAGAATCGACGCGTTTGGCCTCCGGATGAGGGAGTTATGCCCGTTTTCGTTCGGTCATTCAATTGGCCTGGCAACGATAGGAGCGGCTATAGCGGCCTGGTGACTGCCACAGCAGCCTCGTGACCGCCACAGCAACCCAACTTGGCAGTAGGATCGTTTTTAATTATTTTTTTTTTCAAGTCTTTCCCCTCATAAACCCAAAAGCACTTCCCTAGAACATAAGGGGCTATTTTCCTAGGGTTAGGGTGAAGTTCCTCCTTGAAGGTAAGTGCAAACTCTTATGTGATTCATTATCATTCCTTCCTCAAATTCCATGACAAGCTTAAGCTCCATTAATGGTGGGTGCAAGATTAGAACCCAAGAATTGATGAAACCTTGAATAGTTGAAGGGTTGAGAGATAACAATAGAAAAGCATTCACAAGCACTTTGGGGTAAGATTCTAACCTAGTATTCATTCTTTATTTGTCGATTATCATCATCTCATAATCATCCTACATACTAATTGTGAAGAACTAATGGGTTAAGAACACGAAGGCTAAAAATAGAAAAGATGAATTTGGATATCTTATGATGAATAGAATTTCATAAAATTAAGATTGAAGGTTAACTAGCTGATGGATAACATAATTATGCACTAAATTTACCGTTTTACCCTCATGAACCTGGATTCACATTGTAGGGGTATTTTGTGTATTTTCCTAAAAGTATAGCATTATGGGTATCGTTGGCTCGTTTAGACTTGTAGAGTACTACTTTGACTCTATTGTATCTGAATTTTTAATAAAATTACAGTTTTGCCCTTGTGGCTCGGGTTTGGCTATTTTAGGTCCATATTTAGGTTTTGGGTAAAACTATGGCAATATGGGTATCCTTAGATTCGTACTCTAACATAGAATTCATATTTGGTAGACGTTAATCATTTTGAGGTTCTCCAAAGAGGAAGGCAAGGCTAAGGTTTGGCCATTCGAGACTGTTGCTTGGCATTCTAGGTAGGTTATGGCTTACTTTAGTTAGACTTTGATTATCGAAGCATATGTATTATGTAGAATTGATGGGAGAAAGCATGATTAGGTCTTCAGACATGGTGTTTGGGTTGGATAGTAGCTAGGTTGGTATGACTTCTGATTTTGTGGGCTCGTCGCCATTACTCTATGTACTGAAATATGAGGTGTAGTTGTATTCATACTGGGGCGTTTCGGGATGGATTTTTATTGGGTTGATTATTGTTGATGGTGGCTCGTTGCTGTCACGACCCAACCGGAGGGCCGCGACGGGCACCCGGTGCTAACCCACCCGGGCACCTCTTAACATACTTTCACATCACATCTAGGTGAGCCACGTAGCTAAATCATACTCTCATTCATTATTCATATTAATCCCATTGGGCGACAACACATTTATATCATCATTAACAACTGTGCCCATATAAATGTACATGAGCCGACGAGGCTAACAAAATAATAACCCAAAATATAGGCCGACAAAGCCAAACACGTCTAACCATATACACATGTCTACGAGCCTCTAAGAAGGGTATGTCATATCATATAGACGGGACAGGACCCCGCCGTGCCCATAAGTATGTACACAAAAGAATCTATACCAAAAGCTGCAGCTCCGAATGGAATGGAGCTCCGCTATGTAGTCCCTGAACAATGAGGCTATGGATCGAGTCCGTTTCTCCCGACCGCTGCGGGCATGACGCAAAAGGTCCACAAACAAAAAGGACGTCAGTACGAAGAATGTACTGAGTATGTAAAGCATGATCAATATCAATATGAAAGCATAATAGATAACATATGAAATAACATAAGATGGGAGATAATAGTACCATCGTCATAGCACTTACTTGCCTTTCATAGGGACATTCCATTTCTATTGCGTATCCGTGTACATACATCCATATCCATATCTGTCTACGTATCCGTACTCATTTACCTTTTGTATCCATTTTTGTATTCGTATTCATATTTCCATTCATACTCATGTTCATATCATACACATTGCATATACATAGTCCTTACTTAGCATTTACATATACTTAGCATATTTGTACTCATATTGATGTCATATACATAGCATTTATATAGCATACCCGACCATGAAGGTTCGGTGTTTCACATACCTGGCCCTACCAAGGATCGGTGTCATACATACCTGCCCTACCAGGCTCGGTGTTATCCGTACCCAAGCTGCGGTGGTGCGCGCGCATTACATATATATATACATATCTACTATATTCACCCGGCCGTATAAGCTGGGGGCTTCATAATGCCACACACGGGCACATATACATATAAGCTCATAAGCATCTTTAGCCTTTTTACTATCGTCATTCATTACATTCTATCCTTAGAGGATTACTCGTCGTATAAGGAACTTGGTACAATCGTATCATATCGAGGATCATAAGCTTAGTAGCTTTTAGAGATAGGATCATTAGAGAATATCGTAGGCTCATAGGAGGATAGATGTTTAGCCAAAGAACCATGCCTTATGAAAGAAGGGTTAGCCTTACATACCTTTCCGTTCAACTATTCTATCACTTGTACGTTCTTCTTCAATGCTCACGCTTCTACCTTCATTAGAGTTATACTATCATTAGGAAATCGATGACTTAGCATACATAACTAAGGCTAGAGAAAATTGGACAGCATCTCCTTTATTTATGCAACTTCTTCCATATCATCTATCAACTCCCAAACATCAATACTAACATTCGCAACATTATAACAATAGCCTTTATTCAACTACATTATCCTTACTTCTCAATTCACTTCCAATTATCCATATTCATGGTCATATCACGCGATTACATTCATTCACATACAATGTCTATTCCATACTCTTAATATCATTTATGACATGGTTATAATCATAATGTATCAAGAATCATAACTCAATCTAAACATTTACTCAAAAGTGACACTATTCCCACATTCATGACCCATTTTCTATATTCTTCTATAATCCAAGTGTTTCAGCTTCTCAATACCTTCAACCACATGGAAATACCATAAAACTTACCTTAGATGATGTAGGAATAAACCTTGAGTGCAAACACTTCTCTTGAGAAAAACCCTAGTTTCACCTTCACTTGGATTTCTTGTTTTGGATGAACTTTAATGGATTTCTTGCACTTGATTCACTTAGTTTGATGATAAGAACCTTTGATTTCCCTTGGATTCTTGTTCATGAAATTTATGGAATGTTCTAGAGACTTTAGAGAGAAATGGGGAAGTGTTAGAATGAAAATAATGAAGTTGGGATCACCTTTATAGACTTGGAATAATTCAACCCGTCGGGACTTCCACGGACACTTACACGGTCCGTGGTGTCACACCCTTAGTCCGATAGGGTGTGATGGGCACCCGACCCTTATCTAGGGCCGAGCGAACCCACTGAATCTCGTGATACTCAAATCATACTGGGCCCTAAAATCATAACATAAATACATCATGAAAGGTTTTCGGAAATCAAACATGCTTTTTCAAATCAAATGAAGTCTATAATCGTATAAAATCTGTAAAATAATGCGTAACAATACATCGGCTTATGGAGCCGCTTACAAACTGACATTCTATACACATGACTCTGTCTGCAAAGTCTCTAACATAACCCAAGATACCATAGCGCACATATACTCTGACTCGGCAGCGCCCCGAAGGAAATGGAGCTTGCCAATCCGAATGGAACATCTTACGCTAACATCATCTACTCGTTTGCATGTACACGCGCGGCATGAAACGCGCCCCCCCCCGACAAAGGGGTCGGTACGGAATATACCGAGCATGTAAAGCATGGAGTACAATAACCGGGATCATAATCGAAGAGGAATTAATAAAAGAGACAAGTATAATGACCGAAGAAATCATAAGACTTGCCTTTGGAAACATATGTCATGCATGTCAATATCATAAAACCATCATGTACATACGAGCGTGTCCGTCCCTCTAGTGAGAGACTCGAAAAAATGAAATCATCATATGCATGTCAATTATCGGAAATCATATGCGAATTACAGAAAACATGTATAATAATCAGAATGCCAGAATGCTTACTTCTGAACATAAATCATGCATATCAAAAACATATATCATATGCGGTCCATAATGGGACCCGGCGGACGGAACGTGGTCGCCCCTCCTGTCTTGGGTGCCACAACTCATCATACTTCGGAAGTTTTGCATATCTCCGAACACATCCTCCGTATCACATCATAATTCAGAAACACATCATACTTCGGAACTCATCATACTTCGTATCACATCATATTTCAGAACTCATCATACTTCGGAAAACTCATCATACTTCGGAATATAACATAATGCGCACGATACATACACGGCCGGGACTCCGGCGAAGGAATTAACAATAATGTGCACGAGCGTAATCGTGAGAGACTATGCAATTCAAACATTTATAAGCCATATGCAATTTAAACATTTACAAAGACTCAACAAATTAATCATTAACCTTCATTTACAAACTAAGACAATAGTCTAATCAAGTTTTCTTCGAACGTCACTCGGGAACATATCGGACAAAACTTTAGAAATCATAGCTACGTATCGTAATCATATGCATAACAATCCTTATTTCGACTCGGTAAATAAGTAAGTAATCGTACTCGGGAGTCTGGATGATAAGCATGTTAAGTTCTTTCAAAAACCGTTAAGACTGCACAAGGAAAGTCTCGAGGCCCACGGACGGGTATCAACCCCATCCGAGCCCACCTATGAAAGTTAGGATTATTATTCGTTATGGAATCTCCTACGAACATTTCGAGGCGATCCGAGCTCGTCTACGAAAGTTACGGTCGTTCGTAGTTATGGAACATTTTTAAGAACAAGAAATCTTTTATGGAATTTTGAGATCCAATCATATAAAACATAAGATCTTAGTTCGACTACATTGAAAGGGTCAACTTTAAGAAGCGAATAAGAATTGCGTACAAGCTCGGATCTTAAGAATGGAATTACCCCGAGGCTCGTATCATAGCCTACTTATAACTAAGACATGCCAAAAGAAAGAAAGGTAAGCTTTACATACCTCGTCCGCTTCCTAAGATGATCCGAACTTACGTCTCAGCTTCTCAAAATCTACAACTACGTCATTTGATATCGACATTAGCCATAAGCATCGAAGAATTCAATCCCAAGTCATCACTTATCTACCGAAATTTGGGCAGCACTTCCCCTATAAATTCAACATCCCCGAGAATTCGACTCGGCTAAATCTTCAACAACAATACCAACAACCATATTAACAACATCGATAATGAATTCAAAACGCATTATAATGCTAATAACTCTTCTCCACATTTTCGACAACATTCCAATTATATGTTCAATTCGACTACATGCAACCAAGCCAATGCCAATGATTTCACATGCAAGCACCAATCCAAAACTATCCAAACAAAATTCAAGAACGCCTCAAATCATCCGCGTATTATTCAAAACAACCCAATCATTATGCCACATAATCCGAGACCACTCAAACAAGTTTCAAGAACGCTTCAAACAATCCACAAAATATTCAAGACAATCCAAACAATATGCCATGGAACCCGAAACCACCAATTTCCATAGGGGCAACAACAGTACATTTCTTTCTTCTAAATTCATCAATGACACCAATAATCCACACATTCACAACATTACTTCCATAAATTCAAGAAACTATATTAGAATCACTTTAGGTTCTAAATCAGCCCACAACAAATTACAACTTCAATTTGAGTCATCAAACCTTCATTTTCATCACATATTCCATAACAACAACAACTACAACACCAAGTAAATTTAACTCATCATTCTACACAACACATAACATGCACAGCCCAAGACAACATACACGGCTACCACCACAACACCACAATTTCATGAATTTCATTCGTTTCCACACTCCAAAACATACACAAACCATGCACAACCACCTATAAGACATGTAAGGAGAATTAAATCTTACCTTCCACTTATTTCCCCCTCGGCTAGAGTTGGTGAATTGCAACAACGAACGGTTTTCTTGTTCCACCAACTACTCCATGTTAACGAGGGTCTTCCAATTAGTAGGAAAGCTAGGAGAAAAGAATTTTTCTTGATCAAATTTTCCATGACCATGTTCGGCCAACCTTGGCCGAACTCTCTCCTCTCTTTTTCTCCATCTTTCTTGAATTTTCTAGGATGATGAATGAAAAATATGTCTTGCCTTTCATGACTTATTCATACATATATATAGGCCCCCTACAAATGTAAGATGAACACATGGCCCCCTTGATGGCTTGAAACACTTGGCTAGCCATGTGTGGGCCCCACGGCCACATGGCCATTCATGGCTATTTCATGAAATAAATTTTCCAACTTTTAGCCCCTAATTTTCCTTATTCCAAATTTACCCTTAATGCTCCATACCAATAAAATGATGAATATGCAACTTATGCATTCGAACAAGGTCGGAAAAATATATATAGCCTTGTCCTTAACTTTTCGCAATTTACTCGGAATATCCCATTGTACAAAATACGGGATATAACACGTGGAACATTGTATGGTCCGTGGAACTAGTCGTGGTTCAACACCGGCCAGCCACCATCTCTGTTGGGAGTTATACGGACCCTTCCACGGTCCGTATAAGGTTACACGGTCCGTGGAAGTGGCCGTGTAATCCACAGTTTCTCCGAAGTTGTTCCAGTCGTTTCGTTTGATCTCCAATCCTTATGGAACCTTCTTGACACTTATTTAGCACCTCATTAACAATCTAAAGGATGTTATAACTCTTCTCCAAAATATCATTAAGTCAGCATTAATTCGATACTGTTACATCCCGCGTTTTTGCACGTTCGGGAAATTTGGACATAATTGTGATTTGTAAGAATAAAGTCATATGTTGATTGGGATTAAGGTATGTGTGTGTGTTGTTCATGAAAAGTAGTGGTGTGGAAATACGGAGGAAGGCCAAGGGCAAATATTGGAATTTCGAAAATTAGTTTCGAGAATTTCAAAACGAGATTTTAGCCAATTGGGCTCAAAGGAATAAAAGGAAAAAAATGAGGCCCAAAAGTGGGAAGCCCAACCGGCCAAGGCTAGCCCAAGTCCATGGAAAATTAATTCCATGTGACAAATTATTAAGGGAGCTTAATATATATAGGTGGCCATCTCTAGAAATTTCAAGAAAAATAAAGAAAAGAAAGAGAAAACAAAGGAGACAAGCAATCGGCCGAAAAAAAAAAGGAGAAAGAAAGGAAAAAAAAATTCTTGGAGCTTGATCTTGATTTAAAAAATCTCATCCTTCTTGAATTCTTGACAAGTGCAAGACGCTCTTCGACGTGGTATAATTAGTTAAGCGAAAGAACGACGTTTGCGAAAGATTGAAATTTGAAGAAAAGGTATGAATTTCATGTTTTAAGTTATGGAATGAATTTATATGTTAGGATGATTAGAATTAGACGAGGATTATGAAAGTATGACGTGTGTGTGCATGGCGTGTGTGCATGTGAAATATGGTTGTGGCCGTGAGCCATGTGGGGTGGAGAGGGAGTGAATTTGATTTTACTTAGCTTGTCAATTGTGTTGTTGTGACCTTTGTGACGTAAATAAAGGCTTGGCAACTCAAGTTGGCGTTGAAATGGCATGTATGTCGTTATGGGAAATTATATGATTTTATGTGGTTTTTATATAATTGTGGAAGTAATGGTTTAAGGTGTGAATTAATGTTGTTGTAGAGGAAATTGGAAGATGACAATGCGATTTTGTAATTTTGTTGCAATTGTAGGAAGTTGGGGTGGAATATGGTTTGATGAAAAACTTGTGTATTTTGAGGAATAATGAGGAATGTGTTTGAAATGTATTTGAATGGTCTCGAATTAGTAGGTAAATATGGAAACGTCAATATTGGATGAAAAGTGTGAAGTTAGAATGGAAGTTGATGTATTATGTTGAGAGAAAGACTATTTATGTTAATATGTGTTTTGTAGCGCTTATTGATGTTGTTGATGTTGTTGTTGGGTTGTTGTTGATTGTTTTGAGCCGAGTTGAATCTCGGGATGCTATATGTATAGGGGAGGTGCTGCCCAAATTTACGTAAACAAGAAAGGGCCAAGAATGAATCCCTAAAGACCTATAACTTACCATTGGTAATTGTGATCATTTGCGGATTACGGACGAAACGGGAATTGAGCTCAAGCGAGCATAAGACACCCGTAAGGTATGTGAAGCTATCCCTCTCCTTCCTTTGGCATGTCCTAGGTGTACTAGGCTTGAATTTGAGCCTCGGGGGTTATTCTGTTCATCGAAATCCGATTCTGAAATGGAGCACTATTCATTCAGTGCGATTGAACTAAAATCCTTATATCTTGTTGGAAAAATGCTCAAACGTTCGTAACTTGCAGGAATGTAATCGAATTGCCTTGAAACTTCCATAAATGACTCCATTAAGCTTAGTATATGTAATTCGAGTACGCCACCTCCGTTGACCGGGGCGGACCCGCTATTCCCGGATCTCCGCCTCTTTGTTTTATTTGACTTATTTTTGTACCACAATTGAAGGAAAACTTTTGGCTATTGCCCTAACTATTAAGCGATATTTTATAAAACTTTTCAAAACCACTCCGAAGGGAGTGTGATATTTTACAAAACTTTTCAAAACCACTCCGAAGGGGAGTGCGATATCTTATTATTGATTTTCCAAAACCACTCCGAAGGGGTGTGAGATTTTATTGTTACTATTACTATTATTATTATGCCCGAAGGGGCTAGGATTAGTATTATGTCACGAGTGGCATGCCCGAAGGGGCCAGGGTAGCCGTATGCCACGAGTGACATGCCCGAAGGGGCTAGGATTATCATGTCGGGGCCAGCATGTCCGAAGGGGCCAGGATAGACGTATGTTGGACCGGCATGCCCGAAGGGGCCATCATTTTATTCCGGAACCGGCATGTCCGAAGGGGCCAGGATAGACGTATGTCGGAACCGGTACACCCGAAGGGGATTACTAGTATTATTATCATTGTTATTACTATTGTTATTACCATTATTGTTATTATTATTAGGCCGGAAGCGGCCGTCCGAAGGGACTATTTTATTTAAATATTTAATTCATGTCAGGTAACCTAAACTTGCTTTCTGTTGTACTTTTCTGATTTACGCTTCAGTAATGCTTTACATACTCAGTACACCTTCGTGCGACCCCCTTTCTTCGGGGGCTGCGTTTCATGCCCGCGGAGTTCGGGGGACGCGACCCGGTGACTCGGTTGCTTAGGAAGGCCGTGCGAGAGTCGGACGGCTTCTCTTCTCGGGAGGCTGTTCTGTGTTGGTATAATTTTGTGTATATATTTGCGGGTCATACTCTTTAGAAGTCTGTGAACAACGTGGGTGTCGAGTACCGTTTGGTCTTGTCGGTCACTATATTACTGTACGAAGTAGTGGCAACTTCTTCAGTTTAACTTGTCCTATGTCATGTATATATATGTATAAGATGTTTTGGGATGCCTTGGGCTACATGTCAGTTTTGATATTTCATTTACAAATTCTTGTTTAAAAAAAAAAAAAAAAAATTTGAGTCGACGTTTAAGGGTCCGCTCGACTCGATGAGAGTCGGGTGCCGTCACGCCACGACGAAGATCGGGGTGTGACAAAGTGGTATCGAACGAGTCGGTCCTCGGCATGTTCGCGGATTTGTGTCTAGTAGAGTCTTGTTTATCGGTGTGTTGTGCACCACATCTATAAACGGAAGGCTACGAGACATTGATAGGGTGTCATTCTTTCTTTCATGGTAAAGATCGTACGTATAGAGCGGTGTTGTACATAAAGTCCCTAATCTAATAATTTGTGTGCTTTCGGTGATGCCTAAGAAAGGTAAAGCGACGGCGACCCCGAGAAGGGCAAAGCATTTGGGGACGATGCGTAGTTAGCAAGCCCCCGGAGTCTACCAGAGCTCGGACTTATGCTGGAATACGCATCCAGCCCCGGAGTCCTCCCACCTTCCCATCGCCGGAGGAGCTGAGAGAGGCACACGATCCCGGCCCGGCTCCGGCTCCGGCTAAGCATCAGTATCTCCGGTCTCTCAGTCAGATGCTCAGCGTCAGGAGATTAGAGAAATGAAAGATGCCATACGTTTGTTGACTCAAATGCTTGCTACTCAGGCTGGACAACAGAATAGGAGTCAGGAGTATCCGATAGGGCCCGCCGGCGCCAGGGCACGGGATTTTCTTACATTAAGTCCCCCAGAGTTTAAGGGCACGGACCCTAATGCTAATCCTCAAGAGTTTATAGATGGTATGCAGCGTACATTAAATATAATGAAGGCATCAGCTACGAGTACGTGAGCTACCGCTTATAGGTTACGGGGTATAGCAATTAGCGGTACCGGTCATGGAGATTGTCAAGAGGCAGTGACGCCCCTCCGCCGACGTGGCAGGAGTTTTCAGATGCCTTTTTGCGTCACTATATGCCACCCGAGTTGAGACGAGCAAAGGTTGACAGATTCCTTAATTTGCGACAGGGTAGCATGTGCATAGAGAGTATAGTGTGGAGTTCGACTCCTTAGCCGGATATGCCCCTACTATTGTGCGGGGAAATGGAAGATAGAGTTCACCGGTATGTAATGGGATTGGACTCAGAGTTGCAGGAGATTTGTATGCCAGTGGCAATGCAGCCGGGTATAGATATAGCTCGTATCCAAGGTTATGCGCAGGGGGTAGAGGATCGCAAGCGCCAACGAGAGGTTATTTCAGAGCAGGGTGGCAGCCAGCCCAAGAGGGCCAGGACAGAAGGTCGGGGTAAGGGTTCCACCAGCGAGAGCAGACCCCGAGTGTATAGCGCCTTCGCAATTTCGTGGACCTCGGCGGGGTAGAGAGACTTTCCCTCGGCGGGGACGAGTTCATCTTATGCGTCGGGTTCTCGGCGGCGGGCATGGTCGGGGCAAGAGGCGATGGCCCCTCCTCGATGTGCGACTTGCGGAAGGCGTCATGTGGGACAATGCCGACGGGGCGTGTGTTATACTTGTGGTGATCCGACGCACTATGCTAGAGAGTGTCCACGGGGAGTGGGCCATCTTGCTCCTGGAAATTCGGTAGCAGCGTCATCACCTTCGGTAAGAGCCCCCAGGAGACGGGACCTCGGACTTCTTCGGTCGAGGTAGGGGCGGAGGTAGAGCACCTAGTTCCAGTGCAGGACCACATCGCATCTATGCACTAGGGGGGAGACCAGGTCCCGAGGCGCCGCAGGATGCACCACCAGGTAATCTAAATTCCGTAGTTGATTGTCTTAATTAATGAATGATTTATACGTGCCGTCCGCCTAAAGAACCTTCCCCAAAATACTTGTAAGACCTATAAGGCTAATTTAACATTCGAGGACGAATGTTCTAAAGGGGGGGAGGATGTTACATCCCGCGTTTTTGCACGTTTGAAAATTTGGACATAATTGTGATTTGTAAGAATAAAGTCATATGTTGATTGGGATTAATATGTGTGTGTTGTTCATGAAAAGTAGTGGTGTGGAAATACGGAGGAAGGCCAAGGGCAAAAATTGGGATTTCGGAAATTCGTTTCATGAATTACGCAAAAGCCAAGATTTTGTTGGGCTCAAAGGAATAAAAAAAAAAAAATGAGGCCCAAAATAAAGAGGGAAGCCCAACTTATGGAAGGTTAGCCCAAGTCCATGGAAAATTAATTCCATGTGACAAATTATATAAGGGGAGCTTATTATATATAAGTGGTTATCCATAGAAGTTTCAAGAAAATAAAGAAAAGAAGAGAAAACAAAGGAGACAAGCAATCGGCCGAAAAAAAAAAGGAGAAAGAAAGGAAAAAAAAATTCTTGGAGCTTCAATCTTGATTCAAAAATCTCATCCTTCTTGAATTCTTGACAAGTGCAAGACGCTCTTCGACGTGGTATAATTAGTTTGGCGAAAGAACCACGTTTGCGAAAGATTGAAATTTGAAGAAAAGGTATGAATTTCATGTTTTAAGTTATGGAATGAATTTATATGTTAGGATGATTAGAATTAGACGAGGATTATGAAAGTATGGCGTGTGTGTGCATGGCGTGTGTGTGTGTGAAATATGGTTGTGGCCGTGAGCCATGTGATATGGAGAGGGATGAATTTGATTTTACTTAGCTTGTCAATTGTGTTGTTGTGACCTTTGTGACGTAAATAAAGGCTTGGCAACTCAAGTTGGCGTTGAAATGGCATGTATGTCGTTATGGGAAATTATATGATTTTATGTGGTTTTTATATAATTGTGGAAGTAATGGTTTAAGGTGTGAATTAATGTTGTTGTAGAGGAAATTGGAAGATGACAATGCAATTTTGTAATTTTGTTGCAATTGTAGGAAGTTGGGGTGGAATATGGTTTGATGAAAAACTTGTGTATTTTGAGGAATAATGAGGAATGTGTTTGAAATGTATTTGAATGGTCTCGAATTAGTAGGTAAATATGGAAACGTCAATATTGGATGAAAAGTGTGAAGTTAGAATGGAAGTTGATGTATTATGTTGAGAGAAAGACTATTTATGTTAATATGTGTTTTGTAGCGCTTATTGATGTTGTTGATGTTGTTGTTGGGTTGTTGTTGATTGTTTTGAGCCGAGTTGAATCTCGGGGATGCTATATGTATAGGGGAGGTCTTTGCCCAAATTTCTGTAAACAAGAAAGGGCCAAGAATGAATCCCTAAAGACCTATAACTTACCATTGGTAATTGTGACCATTTGCAGATTCTGGACGAAACGGGAATTGAGCTCAAGCGAGCATAAGACACCCGTAAGGTATGTGAAGCTATCCCTCTCCTTCCTTTGGCATGTCCTAGGTGTACTAGGCTTGAATTTGAGCCTCGGGGTTATTCTGTTCATCGAAATCCGATTCTGAAATGGAGCACTATTCATTCAGTGCGATTGAACTAGAATCCTTATATCTTGTTGGAAAAATGCTCAAACGTGCGTAACTTGCAGGAATGTAATCGAATTGCCTTGAAACTTCCATAAATGACTCCATTAAGCTTAGTATATGTAATTCGAGTACGCCACCTCCGTTGACTCGGGGCGGACCCGCTATTCCCGGATCTCCGCCTACTGTTTTATTTGACTTATTTTTGTACCACAATTGAAGGAAAACTTTTGGCTATTGCCCTAACTATTAAGTGATATTTTATAAAACTTTTCAAAACCACTCCGAAGGGAGTGTGATATTTTACAAAACTTTTCAAAACCACTCCAAAGGGAGTGCGATATCTTATTATTCAGATTTTCCAAAACCACTCCGAAGGGGGTGTGAGATTTTATTATTATTATTACTATTATTATTATGCCCGAAGGGGCTAGGATTAGTATTATGTCACGAGTGGCATGCCCGAAGGGGCCAGGGTAGCCGTATGCCACGAGTGACATGCCGAAGGGGCTAGGATTATTATGTCGGGGCCGGCGTGTCCGAAGGGGCCGGGATAGACGTATGTTGGACCGGCATGCCCGAAGGGCCATCATTTTATTCGGGACCGGCATGTCCGAAGGGCCGGGATAGACGTATGTCGGAACCGGGTACACCCGAAGGGGATTACTAGTATTATTATCATTGTTATTACTATTGTTATTACTATTATTGTTATTATTATTAGGCCGGAAGCGGCCGTCCGAAGGGACTATTTTATTTAAATATTTAATTCATGTCAGGTAACCTAAACTTGCTTTCTGTTGTACTTTTCTGATTTACGCTTCAGTAATGCTTTACATACTCAGTACACCTTTCGTACTGACCCCCTTTCTTCGGGGGCTGCGTTTCATGCCCGCAGGTTCAGGGACGCGACCCGGTGACTCAGCTGCTTAGGGAAGGCCAGTACTGAGAGTCAGACAGCTTCTCTTGCTCCGGAGGCTGTTCCTGTGTTGGTATAATTTTGTGTATATATTTGCAGGTCATACTCTTTAGAAGTCTGCGAACAACGTGGGTGTCAGAAGTACCGTTTGGTCTTGTCGGTCACTGTATTATTGTACAGAAGTAGTGGCAACCTCTTCAGTTTAACTTGTCCTATGTCATGTATATATATGTGTAAGATGTTTTGGGATGCCATGAGCTACATGTCAGTTTTGATATTTCATTTACAAATTCTCGTTTAAAAAAAAAAAAAAAAAAAAAATTGAGTCGACGTTTAGGGTGCTCGACTCTCGTGAGGTCGGGTGCCGTCACGCCACGATAAAGATCGGGGTGTGATGGAATACTCGTAAATCTTCCTTTGTTTTGCACACGACATATACCTTACTTTCCTTAACAACTTTCGTCTCCTACTTCAAATGTCTTTGAGATCTTATTTAGAAATATCAAATGTCATTATTTACTTATCGAAACACCATATACTTCGTGCTCCTCATTAGCCTATTTACTGTGCATCAACGAAAAAATTTTCGAGGTGTAACTTTCTTCCCCCCTTAAGAACATTCGTCCTCGAATGTTAAGCACTCGGGAATTCTACAAAAATTTTGCCAGAGTTTTTCCTATAATATAGCACTACCATCCTGTCACAACAACCCATAATAACAATGCCTCACAGGGCCATGACACAATAGCAATAGAATTGGGCCACACACGACCCAAATGCACAAAAAGGAAAACATACATACCTTATGATCTTGATGTCTCATCTTGGCCCTCTTGGTTTGAAATAAATGCGGGTACTTATTTCATGATTTCTTCCACTTCCCATGTCATTTCTTCTCGGTTATTGTTTCTCCACAAAACTTTAACTGAGGCCACTTCTTTTTTTCTAAGCCTCCGTACTTGCCTATCTAATATGGCAATGGGTATTTCTTCACAAGTTAACTTTTCTGTCACTTGAACATCATTTACTGGGATGATCCTAGTAGGATCTCCAACACATTTACGAAGCATTGAGACATGGAAAACTGGATAAACTGACTCCAAATCAGGAGGTAAATCTAATTCGTAAGCCACTTTGCCTACCTTGTGCACAATTTCATAAGGCCCAATGTATCGGGGACTTAGCTTCCCCTTTTTGCCAAATCTCATTACACCCTTCATCGGTGATACTTTTAAGAACACCCAATCTTTAACTTGGAACTCTAAGTTCCTTCGACGATTATCCGCATAGGACTTTTGACGACTTTGGGCTGCTAATAATCGATCTTGTATGAGCTTAACTTTCTCTATGGCTTCTTCTGGACCAAGTACGGCCCTATCAATTTAGTCTCTCCTACTTCAAACCACCCAATTGGGGATCGACACTTCCGCCTATATAAAGCCTCATACGGTGCCATTTGGATACTAGAATGATAACTATTATTGTAAGCAAATTCAATGAGTAGTAAGTGATCATCCCAATTACCTCCAAAATCTAACATACATGCCCGTAACATATCCTCAAGAGTCTAAATGGTACGTTCAGCTTGTCCATCAGTCTGTGGATGAAATGTCGTGCTAAAGCTCACATGAGTCCCAAACCCTCTTGGAAGGACTTTCAGAAATTAGCCGTAAACTGAGTTCCTCTGTTTGATATAATAGATCTTTGGAACACCATAAAGTCACACTATCTCTTTAACATAGAGTTTTGCATAATCTTCTGCTACATACGTCGTTCTGACGGGTAAGAAATGAGGGCTTAGTGAGTCTATCCACAATCGCCCCATATGGAATCATACTTACGTCGAGAACGGGGGTAAGCACGTAATAAAGTCCATGTTAATCACTTCCCACTTCCAAGTTGGGATTATCTTACTTGCAACAATCCGCCCACTTTTGGAGCTCGATTTTCACTTGTTGACGGTTGGGACATTGAGCTACAGATTACAGAAATTATATCTTTCTTCCTCCCATTCCACCAATATATAGACTTAAGATCATGATACATTTTTATTGCTCTGGGGTGGATAGAATAACGGGAACAATGAACTTCCCTCAATATTTGGTGGCGTAAACCTGCCACATTAGGAACATATAATCTGCCTCGACATCGGAGAACTCCGTCTCCTGCAATCTCAAATGGTGACTCCTCTTTATGAGGGAGTGTATCTCTGTAATGCATTAGCATGGGATCTTCGTATTGTCACTCTTTCACTTCCACTACTAGCGATGAAACTCTTTGAATTCTAGATGGTAGTTCCCCTGCTACCTGAGTCCACTACTCGGACTCCTAGCCTAATGCTTGTTGGAGCTCTACGAGCCATTTCTCTTTTCTCTGGTTGTACATCACACAAACTTCCCATAGATCTACGGCTAAGAGCATATGACATTTGCCCTTTCTAGGGATGATATAGAATATCAACATCATAATCTTTTAGCAATTCCAACCATCGTCATTGCCGCAACTTCAACTCTTTATGCTTGAAGATATACTAAAGGCTCTTATAGTCCGTGTAAATATCCACATGGACACCATATAAGTAATGTCTCCACATCTTTAGTGCATGAATCACTGCAGCCAATTCTAGATCATGAGTTGGGTAATTTTTCTCATGTTTTTGTAATTGCCTTGAAGCATACGCAATTACCTTGCCATGTTGCATCAACACGCAACCTAGCCCAATACCGGAAGCATCACAATAAACAACATAACCTTCACATCCCTCACGGAAGTGTCGGGCTGAGTGCGAGAAGTCAATCTATCTTTTAGCTCTTGGAAACTACGCTCACAAACATCTGTCCATTGAAACTTTGCTGATTTCTGGGTCAGCTTCGTGAGTGGTGCAGAAATAGAAGAGAAACTTTCAACAAATCTCCGGTAATAACCTGCTAAGCCCAGAAAGCTACGAACCTCCGTAGGAGTTGTGGGCCTTGGCCAAGTCTTCATGGCCTCGATCTTTTGGCTATCTACCCGAATACCATCGGCTGAAACAATGTGCCCCAGAATTGTCACTGAGTTCAACCAAAACTCACACTTAGAAAATTTTTGTTATATCCCGCATTTTGTACGTCGGAATATTTTAGGACAATTGCGGGAAGTTAAGGGCAAGACTATCTTCAAAATTATTTTAGTGCATAAGTTGGTTATGAATACTATCTATCTATGAATATTATTGGACGGAAATATTGAGAAAGGCTAAGGGCAAGAAGAAATTCGCAAAATGGGCCGTGGAAATAATGCGGAAGGCTAGGGAAAAAATGGTAATATTGAGAAAAGTCGAGGTAAAATAGTAATTTCACAAGATTCAAGAAAAAGGGTGGAAATGATGACAAATAAGTCATCTTTTGTTAAAAGAATGTTAAGAAAAGAAAAGATCAAGAAAAAGGAAGAAAACTCTAGAAAGGGAGAAAGGGAACATGAAAACATAATTGAGGGACTTAAGAATAAATATGGAAAAGTGGATAAAGACATGTATATATATTTAGAGTCATCATTTTAATTGATGAAATTTCAAGAAAAGAAAAAAAAAAAGAGATGAAGAGAGGAGCCAAGGAGAGGTTCGGCCAAGGAAAAAAAATTTGGCCATGAGGAGTTGATCGAAAAATTATTTTCT